>NC_067139.1:16387260-16529760 GCF_903995435.1 Acomys russatus
ATAGGAATGAAAAAGGAGAAAGCATAGCTCTAGCACTCATCTCTCCTTTCGTGCCTGTGGGTGCAATGCAACCAGCTGCCTCCCATTCCCACTGCTGTGCCTTCCCTGGGTGATGGGCTAGACCCCTTCTTAGAGAGTGATCCAAAGGCAGTCCTTCTACCTTTGAGTTGCTTCTATTAGGTATTTTCTCATAGTGTCGAGGAAAATAACTTAACGTGGAAAATGTAACAAGGAGCGGGGTTACTGCATTATACCTGACCATGGCTCATAGGTCAGCGGAACTAGTTAATTACAAGAAGTACGTGCAGAAGAGTTTAGAGATGTGAGCTAGAAAATCCTAAGACACTATAATCCAAGTTCAATGGGCCTTTCTCGTGGAAGTTTGGAAGGTGAGATACAGAGAAAAATGCAAACAATAGGATTCTAGCTTACAATGGTTTAGCAGGAAATAAAGACACTATCACAAACCATTTGTGCTACATTCTGGCAAATAAACCAGCTCTGTCTTATTTATGTACTGAAATTTTAGGTGAAGTTGAACTCAAAAGCAAAAGACTGAGTTGTTTGGCAGAGGAAGTTTCAACATAGCATACTATCCAAGCTGTGCCATAGTTACAAGTCACTGCTCTTAGCCAAATCTACAGTGAAAGAGAGCAAAAATTAGTGATAAATGTACAATTTGGTAAGTAAAGGAGGCCAAGAGTGAGCTTTGGATGATGCTGGTGTGTGCAGAGAAAGCACTTGAAATTGCTAAGGGGACTGGGGCCATGTAGAGAAACCTTGCAGTTGTATATGTTAGCTCACTCCCTTAATTCCAGAACTCACAAAACAGAAGCAAGCTGATCTCTGTGAGTTCGAGGACAACCAGGACTATGTATAGAAATATTCTCAAAGACAGAAAGAAACCTTGTGCTCTGCACTGGGACAATAGAAACCGCCCAGAGGGCAAGGCCTCATCCATCAAAGGCCCCAGCTTGTGAAAATACAAATGTATCTGAAAGAAGAAAGCTTGAGTTAAGAATGCCACTGAACAGGGTTCCTTCCTCAAAAAAATTCCACACCTTAGGAAATATTTCCAAGATTCTGCAATGAAGGTACCAGAGGCCATAACAGCTCCTGTAGAGGAAGTCAGATTCCTAGAGCCTGTGCTGAATGTGCTGCTACAATGTGGCTCATGACCTCTGGGAGTAGCTAACCAATGGCTGGTCTAACTTGGGACCCATGCCATGAGAAGGAACTCATGCCTGACACTACCTGGGAGTGGGGGGTGGGGTCAAGAACCAGAAGCTGGATGACCCAGAGATCTAGGGTAGAACCAAACACTGGCAAAAAAAAAAAAAAAAAGCCAATCACGATATTCTGCTATGCTCATAGGTTGGTGCCTAAACCAACTGTCATCAGAGAGGATTCCTCCAGAAGCTGATGGAAGCACAGGCAGAAACCCACAGGCAAACATTAGGTGGAGCTTGCAGAATCCCTTAGAAAAGTTGGACGATGGATTATAGGAAACAGAGGGGTCAAGGACACCACATGAACACAGCCCCCAGAATTAACTAAGCAGTGCTCATCGGGGCTCATGGAGACTGAAGTGGCAATCACAGAGCCTGCATGGGTCCGCGCTAGGTCCTCTGTATATATGTTATGGTTGTTTAGCTTGGGGTTTTTGTGGGACTCCCAGCAGTAGAAATGGGGTGTGTCTCTGACTCTTTAAGCTGCTCTTGGGAACCTTTTCTACCTCCAGCCTTGATGTGAAGGTTTGTGCCTGGTCTTCTTATCATTTGTTGTGCTATGTTTGGTTGATGTCCCTGTGGTGTTTTAGAAGCTTCCACTGAAGTTCCGGACTGGCATGAGACCAGACAGTGTGTGGTGGGGCCATTTTCCCTGTGGACCATTGAGTGAAGCCGTGAGGATAAAGTGTAAGTTGTACGGAGGCACCAGAATATTGAAAATACCAAAACTATGCAATTTCCAACAATAAAAAGTAGAGACTAAGTGAAGCCAGCTCAAGAGAGAGGTGTGAGGCTACCAAACCCCCTTTAGATTCCAGGTGATGATCTGTAAGAGAAATAAAAATTTAAAAAGGAAATTCTAGCATGGACCAGTCCACAATAAAACAAGGGTGTGCACCACCATCACTATTGCCTAACAATTAGTGGATGTTACAGCCAATTGGTTAGACATTGGATGTGTAAAAATTAAAGAGGAGACAAAATTCTAAGGAGATAGATGTAAAATCAACATTTACCTTCACCATGCCTTTGCTTGATTTAAATTGTATAAGGAATTAATTATTCTGTATATATTAATTAATACTGGAGATTAATATAGCAGCAGTTTTCTTTAAGCAGCTAGTTCCCCAATGATTGACAGAGAGAGACTATGATTTAGTACTAAGGTATAGGC
This sequence comes from Acomys russatus, assembly GCF_903995435.1. Taxonomy (NCBI): domain Eukaryota; kingdom Metazoa; phylum Chordata; class Mammalia; order Rodentia; family Muridae; genus Acomys; species Acomys russatus. Next base: position 16,389,664 of record NC_067139.1, read on the forward strand.
ACTATGCTGGGCAGATTCTGAGTTATTCTAACCCTACTACTCTGTGAACCCATATAAAAGCCAATCACTTGCCAACCTGATGTCTCCTGAGCAGTTTCTGCATCATTCTGTCCTCATGGTGCTCCTCCCTTACCTTGTGCCCCTAGTCCATCCCATGCATCCACCCAAGCTTCTTCCTCCTTCTTTCCAGCTACATCTTCTCCTCTCTAGTGGTCTCTCAACCCCAAGCCCAGGAACCTAAGTCCTACCTCTCTTCTGCCCAGGCACAGGCTTCCGCATCTTTATTGACCAATCAGGGACAATTTGGGGAACATTCCTTACATCACATGGATGCAGGAGAGGGTTCAACATTCATAACAATGCCTGTGGTTATCAGGGCCCTGAAATCAGCATCTGAAAACACAGCGCACGAGACCCTCCTCCCCCTCCAACAACAACAACAACAACAACAACAACAACAAAAATGTCCTTCAGTTTGATGTTCTCAGATCTCTGGGCATGGCTAAGGAAATGCCGGCTGAATTCTAGCTCCATGCTCCTTCAGCCGGATGTCTGTGCAGTGCTGTGGGGTATATAAATGCAGCGTCTCAGTATGAGATATAAACTAAGTATAGAAATCCACAGCTCACATATGCTGCGACAACATTGTAATCAAAGCGTAGAGCTGACTTGATGCTAACCATGGCAACAAAAGAGTAAACAGAATGGGCTATGCAGGGTGCTCAGGAATGATTGCCTCATAAATAACTGTCACAAAAGGCTGCCAGAATCCCACCTGGCACAGAGGCCACCACGGCATCATTATCAATCCTTCTGGCCAAGGATTATTGTTTCAAAGGACCTGGTGTGATCTTCCTCCTTCTTGCCTCCTTAAAATGCACATTTTCACTCTGCTGCCCGAGTCTCCACAGAATTGCTCTGCTGTTTCCAAATAAATGGCTCACTTTGTAGAAGCTCTCTCTGACCTCTAAGATTTTATTTTTACATTGACCATACAAACAACACTCCTTTCAAGGAGCCTTTTAAAAATAGTAGCAAAATGAGATGTGTCTCTCTGTGTGGTATTAGGTCCTAAATAGCTCGCTTGAGGCTTAAAATGGAGGACAAGCCTGTAACGTTTTTGTCAGGAAGACACAACAGCAAAGGATGACAAGCCTAAGTTAATTGAATTAAGCACAGTTTCCATGTAAGATTTAAAAAGGAGGGTTTCTAGAATGAGACTATTCTAAGGTTTATATGAAAAAAGGAAGGTGAGCCAAGAAACTACTGAAAAATGTAAAAAGACCATTAGCCCAAAGATGTTTCACAAATACTTGGAATATTCAGCTAAAGCTCAAGGAAAGACAGACCCTCTGAAAACAGAAAAAGCCCACAAATAGTCAAATTAGTATGTAAGGTGAGAGGGCTGGGTATAGTGGTCCATGCCTCTAATCCCAGCCCTTGGAAAGCAGAGGCAGTCAGAACTCCATGAGTTCCAGGCCAGCTTGGTCTACATATTGAGTTTCAGGATGCCCAGGGCTACATAGTGAGACTCTGCCTCAAAACAACCTGGGTACAATTCCCAGAACCACATAGGGCTCACAACCATCTGAACCTCCAGTTCCAAAAGACTGGACTGCCTCTTCTGGCATCCGTGGGCACCTGGCACACAGATATACATGCAAGCAAAAACACCCAAACATATAGAATAAAATAAAATAACTTCAGAAAAAGAGAAAGGGGAAAAAACGAGAGAGATGAGCATAGTAACCCATAATCCTAAATCTGTGTAGTCAGATGTAGGCCTTTTCAAAGCCTGTGACTTTCCACTGACATATATTAATGGTGTGTATTTTGGTACCCAATAATAATTTGATTATTGTATTGTGATGTGTAATGCATGTGACGAGTAACTGCTAACACCAGGATAATTAGCATTCCAGCCTGGGGTCTTTCTTAGGTTAGTTCTTGCTATATTGCTCAAACTGGTCTCAGATTCCTGGGCTTAAGAAATTCTCAAGACACAGTAAAAGGCACACATCGCGATACCCAGCTTTAACGCACACTTAAAATACATGTCTGGTATAGTCAGGAATCATTTGGAAGAAAAAACAAACAAACAAACAAACTGGATCTGTCATAGAAGATGCCAAAATGAACTCCAAAGGTAGCACAGATTTAAGTGTAAAAATAAAAACATAAAAAAATGCCAGACGTTTTCAAGAGATTATTATTCTGTAACTCAGGGTCTTAGTTGTCACGTCCCTCGCTTACCAGTGGAAAATAAGGACGCGACCCGAACGTTCTTCTCCAGGCAGTTTATTCAGGAACCTTTTCAGCAAGCTTCTTCTTCTCCCGCTCGCTCGCTTCTCCTCCCCCAACACCTCCGGGCCCCTTTATATCCTCTGCCTCAACCAATCAGCAGCCCTTACGTCGGTAGCTCCAATTGGTTCCCGACAAGGCGGGATGCATACGTCAGAGCAAAGCGCGGCCCACAACCCAAATAAGGACTTGTTTACCAGGAGCAGAATTGCAAGTCATCCTGCCTGGCAGGTTGCCAGGCGCCATCTTAGCAGCTTCCCACACTTAGTCAGTTTTCTATTGCTGTGAGGAGACACCATGCCCACAGCCACTCTGATAAAAGAAAGCGTTCAATTGTGGCCTGCTTACGTTCAGAGGTTTAGCCCATTATCACCATGGCAGGAAGCATGGCAGCGTGCAGGCAGACATGGTGCTGGAGAGACAGCTGACCGTTCCATATCCTGACCAACAGGCAGCAGGAAGAGAATAAGGCGCTGGGCCTGGTTTGGGCTTCTGAAACCTCAAATTCCACCCCCCAGTGACACACTTTCTCCAACAAGGCCACACCTCCTTAGAGTGTCACCAAGCATTCAAGTCTATGAGCCTAGGAGGGCTATTCTTACTCAAACCAACACACTCAGAATAGGAGAACTTTAAACTCAGGTGCAAAAAACTGGTAGCCATTAGCAACCACCACCACCACCACCACCACTACCACCACCACACCCCAGAACCACACCCCAGAACCACACCCCAGAACCACAATTGCAACAACAACACACACATACCCCAGAACACCTCTCTCTCTCTCTCTCCCTCTCTCTCTCCCTCCCCCTAACCCCCCCATACACACTTTGAGTTAGGCATGTTAGTATATGTTTATAAATCCCATCACTAGGAAGTTTGGGTCAGGCGGCCAGTCTACGCAATGAGATTTTTGTCTGTACAAAGCAAACTTGAATTTTAGAAAAACTGAGAGATTGGTTAAAGTAAACATACAAACATTTTACATCTATGTGGGACAAAACCACATGGTACAAATAGTAAATGACACTGCAGAATTGCTTTGATTTTTCTAAGTAGGATAATAAGCTGATTGTGTGAGAAAGTTCTGCAGTTTTTAGAAAGTGTGTTGAAATTCCCAAGGTATAAAGAGATCTTAGGTCTAAAGAAATGGGTCACTGGGTAAAGCGCCTGCCACACAAGCGTGAGAATCTGAGTTCAAATCCCAAGAACCCACATAAAAGCAGGGCACATTAGCATACATCTGCAATGCCAACAGTTTTACAAGGAAGGAGAGAGAGAGGAGACAGAGACAGGAGAATCCTTGATGCTCACAGGCTAGCTGTCCTAGCATACTCAGTTGAGAAAAGGGACCCTACCTCAAAACAAGATGAAGGTGAGGGTCAACACGCAGGTTGTCCTCTGACCACTCTATGTTTGCCACAGCGCATGTGCCCCTCCCTTGCAAACACAAAGAAGAAGGGGCAGGGACCATCAGTTGCCTAGATATTGCCTCTAAATGTTCAGGAACTCACACATGCTCACACCAGAGACAAGGAAAACCTGCAACTCCAGTAGTGAAGTCAGGGCCGGTATATAGATCTTTACAATGGCCTACTTATTCATAATACAACTTTGAAAAATACACCATTAACAAAGGCAAAAAAAAAAAAAAAAAAAAAAAAAAAAAGTGATAGACGGATCTTTTAAAAATGGAACTCAGCTGGGTGGCAGTGGTGCACACCTGTAATCCCAGCACTTGGGAGGCAGAGGTAGGCGGATCTCGGAGTTTGAGGCCGGCCTGGTCTACAGAGTAAGTTCAAGGACAGCCAAGGCTACATGGAGAAACCCCGTCTCAAAAAACAAAAACAAGCAAACAGAAAATAGAACTGATAACATAGAGTCCTACTACATAAATACAGATGAACTTCTATAAATGCAAAAGTAAAGCTTTAGTAAGTCAGTGGGAAATGAGAAAAGGAAGAGACAGCTCATAGAAAATGTCCAACGTCATCCAAAAGAAGTATAGGTTATACCACTACACAAACATAACTGCAATTATTATTTATCAGATTGTTAAAAAATAAAAGAAAAGAAAAATTTAAAAATCCCAAATCTTGTGAACGCAAGGCTGGCAAGGCTGTGGCCTCAGAATCTTTACATTGTTATCAACCCTGATGAAACGGCGAGGTGGTGAATGTGAGCATCACAGCACAGAGGGATTTTATAACCATCACTATCAGTGCATTTACCCTTTGGCCCAGTCTTTATCATGTGTATGATGACATATGTCCAGCACAGCCTACTGTGGGGGTTTGAATGGGCATGACTCCCGTAGGCTCATATATTTGAGTTCTTGGTCCCAGTCTGTGGAGCTGTTTGGAAAGGATTAGGGGGTTTAGGCTTGTTGGAGAAGGTGTGCTACTGGGGCTGAAGTTTTTGAAAGCCCATGATATTCCCAGGTAGTTTCCTGTCTCTGTCTCTCTCTGTCTCTCTCTGTCTCTCTGTCTCTCTCTCTTTCTCCTCTCTCTCTCTCTCTCTCTCTCTCTCTCTCTCTCTCCTCTCTCTCTCCTCTCTCTCTCTATCTCTGTCTCTGTCTCTTGTTGACTCTGTTTCTTAGCAATTAAACTTTATTATGCAACCCAACTAGCTTATAAAAGAAGGAAAAAGGTTAAAGGGACGAAAGAGTGAACCTTCCGGTAGCCGTTCCACGGGACGGATCCTTAGGTGTCTCTCTGGCCGGCGTGCTGATCCAGCTTGTCCGCTGCTCCTGCACGCTCTCCCTGCAGCCGACTTTGTTTTTCTCTCTTCCCCAACTCCCTCAGTCACGTGGGGAGGACAGGCTCCTTCTCCCGGTGAGGGTCCATTAGAAAGACAATAGACCAGGTGGGGTTCCCAGGTCTGCTTCCAGAATTCCAAACCCAGGATGGCTCCACTCAGTCTGTCACAAGCTATTCATGGGGTGCCCAAGGGTAAAGCCCACCAAGACTGCTCCCACTTGTGACAAAGCTTACTCCTTCCCACAGTCTCTCTCTCTCTCTCTCTCTCTCTCTCTCTCTCTCTCTCTCTCTCTCTCTCTCTCTCTCTCTGACTCATGCTTGTGGACCAAATGTAAGCTCTCAGCTACGTCCCAAGTGTCGTTCTTACCTGCTTGCTGCCATGCCCCACACCTTGATGGTCATGGCCTTTAACCGCCTGAAACTGTTAAGCCCCAATTAAACTCTTTCTTCTATATGTTTCCTTGATTTGCCATGGTGTCTTATCACAGCAAGAGAAAGTAACTAAGGCATCTACTGAGTCATTGTAACAGAAAACAAAACAAAACAAAACAAACAAAACACCAACAGTGTAAGAATCTGTCTGTAGCAGCAGTTCTCAACCTGTGAATTGCCACTGTACAGGGGTTGTATATCAGAAACGCTGCATTTACATCACAATTCACAACAGTAGCAAAATTACAGTTATGAAGTAGCAACGAAATAATTTTATGGTTGGGGGTCACCACCACTTGAGGAGTTGTATTAAAGGGTCGCAGCATGACAAAGGGTGAGAACCATTGGTCTATGGGAGTCTGTAAATAAGCCTTGTCATTTCCACACCATGGAACCCTGGCAGCTTTAGAAAATGGAGTTCTTTATATACACAGGAGACATCCACAGGATTCAATGTTAAGTGAAAAAAAAACCAAGGTTGGTTGTATCAGTTGTGAAATGAATGAAATTTGGAATTTTTATTATTTATTTACTTTTAATAATTGTATTCATTCCTTGAGAAATTCATATATGCATACAAATAATTGAAGGATTTTTTAAATGTTTATTTCAGTAATGAAAGATGTGCGTCTTCCCCACCCCTTACAATACTGATCAAAATATTCTATTTAGGGTGCTGTTGAACTAAGGGAAAGTCATCTCAACATCTACCTTGTTTTGTCTTTTTCACAGATTTAAGCCATATTTGTGTTTTGCCTTTTAAGATAAAAAAAATATATATATTTTAAAGGAAGTCCTCAAGTGTGTTTTCTGACTTCTAAATAAGGAATTATTTATTATTGTTGTTGTTTTTGTTGTTATTGTTGTCGTCATCGTCATTACTACTACTACTACTATTACTACTACTATTTTTTTGGTTTTTTGGGATAGGGTCTCTCTCTGTGTAGCCCTGGCTATTCTGAAACTTTCTCTTGCTCCATAGCAGGCCTCAAAGTCCGAGATCCTCCCGTGTCTGCTTCCTGCGAGCTGGGATTAAAGGCATGCACCACCATTGCCCATATTTTCTTGATTAATACTTTATGTGGGAGAGCCCAGCCTGTGCTTCTCCTGGGCAGGTGGTTCCAAGTAGGGGAGAGGTATGCTCAGAAACTCAGGCCTGAAAACATGGGGTTTCCCCCGTGGTATCCTACTGACTTTGTCACTTGAGCTTGCTTGTGGAAACAGCACCACATTTCTCCCAAATGCCTCCGAGTTATCTTCATCTCAGACAAATGAAATCACCTTTCCAGATCATTCATAAACAAAAATGGAGGTGAGAAAATCAGCAGTGCAGGAGAGTTGGCTATGGTCCAATAAGGGAGGAGGTAAGCATTGCGCCACTGGAGACTCACCCGAAAAAACGACCCAAAACATATCCACACCCTCTGAGCCACCCACATGCAGACAACCGCGCGTGCTGACTCCAATTCTGTTGTTGAGAAAGACGTTTCTGTGTGTCTCCAGTGCCTACAAGGCATTGGTAAGCACCAGCAGCTGTTGGAAACCTCCTGCCCTCTCCCAGACTCTGCAGAACTCAGTTGCCCATCAGACCATTTCTCTGGACCACTCTCCTTCCAGACAGGTGACAGGTGACACTATGGGGAGAGAAGCTGACAGAAGCTGTGTCTCACCACCTCAAGACCTCATGTTTCTAGTAAGATACAGACCCAGAACTTCAGATAGAACAAAAATAAAATGCAGCACATCCTCCACAGAAGGGACAATCCTTACACAAAATGAGAGGCTTTTATCAAGGTGCCACGGGGTCACAGGTTGGCTCCTGAAGAAAGGATCTGTGTAAGTGTGTGGTAAAGTCCACATCACACACCTGACCATTCAGTCAGGGCTGCTGCGGCTGGCTGGCTGCCAAGCAGAGCCTTACAAAAACATGGCTGTGAAAAACCCGCAGGATTGGCTCTTCCCCAGTCAGCTCTAGGTTAAGTCATCCTCTCCATTGTCCACTCCCAGTCAGAGCACAGATCAGTCGAGGAGTCTCTGGAAGGTTAGACCACTTGAGGCCTCTCAGGGACTCACCCTGCTGTCCCAGACATGTGACGCTGGAACAAATTGCCCTGAACATTGAATTTTGTCCTTCAATTTATCTTCCTTCACCCCCCCCCCCCTTTATTCCTCCTGTGACTTAAGTTATTCTGTTTTCCTTTTGCACAATAAAGCCACACAGGGCAATAAAACATTTAATTGACTTTTTTAAATTAGAGGCCAGTTTTTCTCAAATCAGTAATGTTAGTGTTTGTCGTTCAGAGCCCCTCTGAAGAGGTTATAAAAGGGGGAAGAAAAATAAGAAAAGAAGGAGCGGCATCTTTGGTGGTGGCCCTCCAAAACCAGAGCCCTTGGTGACTTTAGTTCATCAAAGCAGCACCCAGCTCTCCAGGACATGGGAGACGGCAACCATTCTCAGCCATGTAGTGTTCAGCAGTAACTCCCATGGCCTCGAAGGTGTCAGTGGTGAAGGTGACAGAGAGGAATGTCTGCTTACCCAAGCACTGTGCCAAGCAAGTCATATGCCTTCATCCTTCCTTTTGCCTCCAAAGGTCACTGATAGCCACCAGGATGAAGCACAGGTCCTCGATGATGAGACAGGGCACCCTCACTCTGAGTCCACCTCCGCCAGTAGCAGCAGAGCTGTGGCATGCGGCCCAACTTCCACACCGCCACATGTCCTTCCAGCTCCTTCTCCCACTTAACATCCCGCCCTGTCAGAACCTGGAAGAGTTCTTCGTTGGTGTGAGAAAGTACCACAGAGCCTAGCCCCTCAGACTTCCCAGCCTCCTGCCTCAGAGGACCACACAACCATCATCTGCTGACCCCCAGAGGAACGGCCCTTCCTCACAGTTTGTGTGACCAAACTGAAAAGTGTGGGCTCTCGTCAAAGCGTGTCCACATGCGAGAGTGTGGAGAGGTGAGTTGTGTTAGGAATCTGATGCGCACATTGTTTTGGGTGAGTCTGTATGAGCATGCAAGTGTGCACACACTAAGTGTGTGTGTGTGTGTGTGTGTGTGTGTGTGTGTGTGAGAGAGAGAGAGAGAGAGAGAGAGAGAGAGAGAGAATGTATGTATGTATGTATGTATGTATGTATGTATGTATGTATCTTCGTTAATAAGCCAGGCTTTGAATTCATGATCATCTGAAGCCATCAACTCAAGTGAAGATTATTTTTTCATCAACTCAAGAAAGGCTTTATAATTCTGGGGGAAAAAATCTACAGGGACATTTACCTGTAGGCAGACATGGCCCAGCTTCAGACCAGAAAGGTTTTAGAAAAAAACAAAGCCAGGGAGTTATGAGCGAGTGAATAAATTATCAGGGAGTGGAAGAACCCCAGTTTGTCTGCTCCTGTCCTCAGTGGGAACCTGATCTCTATCTTCTCTCAGGCTTAGTTCTCTGCAGTCAGCTGACTTGGCCCACCTGGCTTGGTGGCTGTAACCTTATGTCCCATGAAGACGTATATGAGCTTAAGTGAAGTGACCTTTGTGTAAATACAATGCAAACAGACTCTACAGGAAGGCCGTATGCAAGAGTCCTTTCCACACACCCTTCCCTGTGTCACTCTTCCTACAAAATGACAACATAGTTAGGAGTGGGTTACACAGTCCGTGCTTAGACCCTTAAGTCTCAGAACGTCTCCAAGACTGTAAAGTGGGGCCATCCAGGTACTCTGTGATGACAACCTATGAGGGATGTCAAACTATGCACGCAGAGGGGGAAGGTGCCTGCTATCAACTGACTCATTTTTCTACTTCACTTTGCATGTGTCACCCCTTCCCCAAGTGACAAAAATGACCCCATGCTATTCTGTTTTACTGAGGAGGTGACTATCATTTGCTCTTTAGGTCAGCATCATTTGTTTAACAAACATCTACCATCCGTTCTGAGTACCAAGAAGACAAAGATAAGTAAGAAAGAAAATTCAGGGTGGAGAGCTGGCTCAGGGGTTGAGAGCGCTTGCTTCTCTTGCACAGGACTGGCTCCCGGCACTCACACGGAGGCTCATAACTGCCTGCAACTCCAGCGCTGGGGGATCTGACATCACCAAGAGCACCAAGCATGCACACGGTGCACACAAATACATGCAAGACAAAATACTAAAACATCAAAAAGTGAAAGCAAGAAAGAATCAGAAGCCTCCCTGCACAATGGCTACAGGAGCTGGATTTCCCATAATGCTGCTGTGGGGTGACCCTGCCACTAGGGGCTTACAATTTCATTTAATCCCCAACAATTAGAGTCAGTTCCTTGAAAACAAAAACAAAGACCAAAAAAAAAAATTTACGAAAAAACAAACAAAAAAAACTTTCTGTTGCAAACACTGCTTGAAAATCACAGTTGCTGTATACAGCATCTGGCTCAGAGCGGATATGGAGAGTAGCAGCCATAACTGTCCCTACAACATGCAAACCCTTTGTTCCAGTGGGGCAGGAATGAAAGCTTGCTCTCACTCACAAGGCCCCTGAGTTCCTAGCACAGGGCCTGGCATGCACTAGACATTTTGAAAAGACTTATTTATTTATTGTATGTATGTAAATGCTCTGTCTGCATGTACACCTGCATGCCAGACGAGAAGGCATTAGGTCACATGAAAGATAGTTGTGAGCCACAATGTGGTTGCCGGGAACTGAACTCAGGACCTCTCGAAGAGCAGACTGCGCTTTCTAGCTGTTGAGTCATTTCTCCAGCCCATACTAGACGTTTGATAACAATGCCATTGTAGTTTTTCAGGTATAGAGATGACTGAAACAGAGTCGATCTCAAATTTCACAGACTAAAAGAAGAACATTAAGAATCTCTGACCACCAGGAGTCATGGAACATGCCTTTAATTCCAACACTGGGTAAGCAGAGGCAGGCAAGCAGGTGGGTTTCTGTGATTTTGAGGCTAGCCTGGTCTAAGAATTCTAGCCATAGATACACTATCTTGGGAGAAATAATAAATTTAGAAAGAAAGAAAAACAGGAAAGGAGAGAGAGAGAGAGAGAGAGAAGAGAGAAAAAAGAGAAAAAAAAAAAAAAAAAAAAAAAAAAAAAAAAAAAACAAGGCCGGTCAATTATGGATGAAAACCTTTAAAACTATAAGACAAAATAATATTTTCATTCACATGAGCATGTGTGCACGTGTCCATGATTTGTGTGTGTGTGTGTGTGTGTGTGTGTGTGTGTGTGTGTGTGTGTGTGTGTGTGAAGACAGGGTCTCACTGTATAGATCAGACTGATCTTCAGGCAATTCCTAACATAAGGTTTCCTAAAAGGGACTCTTCCCTAGTTTTCTTTAAGGATGTGATGCCCTGGTAGGTCTGCCATGCTTCCGTGTAAATCCTACATGCTAGGACAGGGAGTTTAGAGGGTAGAGGGATGGATCTGGGAGGAGTGGGAGTGATAAAATACATTGTATGAAATTCTCAAGTAATTAAATTAAAATATTTGTATTTTAAATGGAGACTTCCCTCAAGAAAGTCTACTTCAGAGCAGTTCTTAAGCATGTTATCATATGTTCCTTCTGCGTGTTATGCTGTCTACTGAGGAAAAGTAGAAGTGAGAGCGAGGCCAGAAGCTACAAACTTGGTAACCATCCCACTTTGGCTCAATGGGGTTCAAAGACAGGTACATTTCAGCCAAGGCACCTCTCCAAATATTTGCTTTTGGTAACTGAGGTTGAGATGATTATCGATGCCATGAAAAACAAGATCAAAGGGAAAGTCACAGTGAGTCCCTAATTGTGGCAGCTCAGCAACTCAGCGCTTAGCATGACCCAGGCCAAGCACAGCTTTGCTCAGCGGCTCTTGATGAGCCTCTTGTGAAACCGCCAGTGAGACAGCAATACGGGTCATTTCAGAACCCAGAACCAGGAAGCCATTCTCTGGAAGAACAGAAGGAGGCTCAGTGCGGTTGCCCCAGATGAGGCCAGAGAAGTGTCCAATTTCCATAGAACTGTGGCCCAGCATGGCCCTCTGCATCTCTCTGTGGGAGCCACAATCCAGTCCACACCCCACAGGCGGTGCCCCAACACAGGCAGTTTTTGTATTGGGTTTCAAATGACCTTAAAGGCCTATGTGGTCCTCAGAATGGCACTGTGGGCAGGCATACTCTCAAAGGAAGTACCGGGAACCTTCCGCCTCCCTCTCTTCTTTGCTATAGACTAAATGGCTTTTCTCCATCACACTGCCTCATCACAGTTCCAAAACGCGGACTGGAACCTCCAATAACGTGAGCCAAAATATGCTCTATCCCTTCAGATGCCCGTCACCTTAGGTCGTCCCATGATTCCTTCTGGGTGGGACTAGGTGAGCTTTATCATGTATTTCCCTGATCAAGGCTATGTCACTGGCAGAAGGTTCACTTTGCTCTGAAGAGGCCATGTTAAAGTTCCCACACAGCTCTTTCTGGGATTTTACAGAAGTCATTCTAGGCGATGGTGCCATAAACTGGAAGCTTTCACAGCCTCAATTAAAAAAAAATTCTCAATACATTTTTCCTAATACAAAAATGTGAAAAAGATTCTGGAACGATCTTTTACTTAAAACATCTTACCAATATATTCTCAAAGGGTGGAAACGCTGGGACTACTAACCCCTAGTACATTGGATACACTCACCTTCCTAGTTCTTTAACGACGAGATTCTCATCCTGAGGACATTCCCAAACCCCACCATTGTAACTAGTTAATGAGGCTTAAAACTAGGACCAGCCATGCCCAGGCCTGCAGGACGTTTTAATCACGTGGGAAGCTAAGAGGCGCCACTCTTCAAGGGTGAGATGGGACAAGAGCTATTTCAAAAACACATCTTTATAGCAAAACCTATAAAAATGTGATGAATTTTTAAAAAGATATAAAATTAAATAAGATATAAAATTAAATGACATGTAGATACCCATTACCAACAATCAGCCAGCCTTCAAAAAGCATGTTTGGCATTACCAATATGTTGTCGGTTTTCATTGCTCATGTTTTTTTTTTTTTTTTTTTTAAACAAGTCCTTTATTCACTAAAATTTATCTTACCTCCCAACTGTTTTCACAGTTGGTTATGGACATGTCACAGGACAGTGAAGGCTGTCAGGGTGACCCCAGGCGAACCAGTCCACACCCTGCCCCATCCCCCTTCAGCTTTCAGACCCACACTACCTTGGGTCCTATTTTCACCCCGCACACTTATCGTTGGGCCGTCTCTGCTTTCGACAGCCCCCACCCATACGACTGAAGCGTGTCTAATGTTTGTGAGCACACGGGGAGGTTGAGCCTACAGAAAGACTAGTGTGTTGTAGAACCTGTATCAAGAGGGCCAGCACCACTGTGGTTTAAACAACAACAACACCCAATGCTTAGCATCAGCAACACCTTATAGTCTATCCCAAGGGTGACAAAAGAAGATGAATGTCATTCAGGCATGACTTACAGACTTGCAGCTGAGTTCCATGGCTGTGAGCAAATGGCATGTATCAAAGATGGAGTCTTCAAGTGAAACCCCACTGGAAAAGGTTACACTCTGATTGGTTGGTGAAAATGTGAGCAGATGCTTGAAGGAGCATAACTCGGTACCTCTGCTTGGAACAGCTATTCTGTGATGAGGTCCCTCTTGTCCCTGGGGACGCACCTCAAATCTTCCCAGACCCCTGAGAGTGCAGCTAGTACCAAACTGTGCATATGTGGTGATGGTCTAACATGCAAATTAGACACACTAAGAAACAAGGCCAATTATTACAAGAGACTAGTTATAAGAACGTATTGTAACAATCGTTAGTAAAACCTTAGGACTTTCTTCTTCCTGGAAATTTCAACATAATTTTTTTGGAACACAGTTGTCTGGGGGATACTGAAACTGTGGAAAGTGTGGCCTCGGATTGCGAAGGGGCCTATATTTGCTCCTTTCAGTTTGTAACTGGTGATCCAGGTTCTTGGCATCTTATTTAAGTGAAATAAGTCCACATATAGTGCAAAGTCAAAGAGAAAAAGAAAAGAAAATCTTGATTTCAAAAGTAAAGGGTGGGCACAGGTCAGAAAGAAATTCACAATGGTGAGCAACAGCAGACCACAGCACTGAGAGTACTCACAGGCCCCAATTGTGCTCCGGCTTCTGTTTATGGGGTGAAAGAGAGAGGGGGGGTTTGGGGGAGGGTGGTTCTCTTATTTTGATCGATGGTTTGGATCATGGAAGTAAGCCTTTGCTCATTGTACATGTCCCTTGCCGTGACGCATCTGATTTTAACCATATCAATGCCCAATTATGCATGGGCAGAAGGCGGTAAAATAGGGGATTCCCCATTAAAGTTCGCTCAGAGGACACAGTTGGACTTACTGCACATGCACCCAAAACCAGTCTAAGCCAAATTGGCCTCTTGCCTTCTAAACCCGGATGTGTTCTGAGGTCTGTTTGACTAGGAACTTCTATGAAAAGAGAGTTTTTTGGCAATGGTTAGGAAGACAGACTTATTCCACCATTCTGAGGGGGTTGTTTGCACAGCCTAGTGCAGGTGGGGATCCGGGGTTGTTAAGTGTACTGTCAGGAGAAGGGCTTCCCTGGTTAGTTGTTTGTAACTAGATACAAACTAGTAGTCTGGAGCCTCAGTTGAGAAAATGATTCTATTATGTTGCCAGTAGGAAAGTCTGTACTGCATTTTCTTGATTAATGATAGATTTGAGAGGGCCCCGGGCCACTGTGGGTGGTGTCATCCATGAGCAGGTTGGTGGTCCTGGGGTATATAAGAAAGCAAGCAATGCCTTTAGTCACGGTGCCTAGGAAGCAGAGGCAGATGGATCTTTGCAAGTTTGAAGCCAGTCTGGTCTACATAGTGAGTTCCTGGACAGCCAATAGCTACATAATGAGACCCTGTCTTAAAAACAGAAAAACAACCAAGCAAACAAAAAAGAAAGGAAGGAAGGAAACAGTTCATGAGTCATCCAGTAAGCAGGATTCCTCTGTGACCTCTGCTTCACTTCCTGCCTGCTTTGGCTTTTTATACATTTGTGTTTGGTCTACATCTCTGTGTACAGCATGCATGGCCGATGCCCAAGGAGGCCACAAGAGGGCGTCAGATTCCCAGAGCTGGACTTACAGGTAGTTGGTTGATAGCAGCAACCATCTGTGTGCTGGGAATTAAGCCTGAGTCCTCCAGAAAAGCTGTCAGTGGTCTTAACCACAGAGCCATCTCTCCAACTCCTAGCTCCTACATTTTAAATATTTTTGGTTGGTTGCTTGCTTGCTTCCTTTTGGCTTTTCAAAAAGTGTTTTCTGTGTATCTCTGGCTGTCCTGGAACTCTCTCTATAGACTAGGCTGGCTTCAACCTCAGAGAGCAGCCTGTCTCTGCTTCTCTAGAGCTAGGATTAAAGACATGAGCCTTTACATTGTATATTATATTATATTAATTATATTATATTATGTTATGTTATGTTATATATACACACAATTATAAATACTCTTATTGATTATAGATGATGTTGTTCATTTATAATTTATAATATTTATCATAAGAATGCACACACAGGAAGAAACAACACAAACAGAGTTTACTTTATCTTCATTTCCTAGGATGCTTGGCTTGGAACACATCCCTTCCAGAGAAGAGGCTGCACAAATGGAACTTCAAGCAACTGCACAGAATATTTTTCACACTGTCATTTCACCCTTTTCTCTAATGATTCTGGCTGGAAATTGGCTAAGGCCGCTTACATGTACAGTCTCAACACTAAGGTGGTAGGGGCAGGAGGATCGGGAATTCAAGGTCCTCCTCAGTTATACTGAAAGTTCAAGACCAGCCTGAACTACATGTGGCTCTGTCTAAAAATAATAAATAAATAAATAAATAAATAAATATCACTCTAGTTCAGTAGCTCTCAACCTGTGGGTCACAACCCCTTTGCGGGGGTCACATATCAGATATCCTGTATATCAGATATTTACATTGGGAATCATAACAGTGGCAAAATTACAATGAAATAGTTTTATGATTGGGGGTGACCACAACATAAGGAACTATTATACAAGGGCCACAGAATTAGGAAGGTTGAGAAACCGCGGCTCTAGCTGGCCTTTAATGACACCTGCATCCATACGTCATGTGCTTCTCTCAGCTGTGTCACTCACTCACAGCTGTTGGTTGAGCATGGCAAAGAGATCTCTCTAAGACATCAGTGTTGTCTAATTGAAGTGACCTAATTGTGGGGACACCTTCTACTACTGCAGTTTGTCCGTCCTGGCATTCTGCAGGTGCCAAAGCAGCCCACGGTAGGTAAAAATTGACTTCCACACTTCCATCTCCCTTGGCATGTCTCCCTATTCCTGCATGCACAGAGACAGAAATAAAACATGCCAGCAGCACTGATCTTACACGGTCTTTTTAAAAAAAAGAAGGAAAAGAAGCATGTGTCTAGCCTGAAAACAGAAGGGTACAGCCAAGTCAGCGTGGTTTCTAAGTACACTCCCTGGAAAATCCATAGCATGCATACCACACCACACACACACACACACACACACACACACACACACACACACACACACAGCACTCCCAACCCCCAGGTGCAGCATGCATATTACATGACGTGATAAGTCCGCAGCTCTAAAGAGATACATTAGTAGATTGAAATAACACATTTTTCCTTTGAACTGATGTAAAGATCCCTGGGCAATTTTGAAGGCCGGGCAGGGTTGTTTGTGAGGAGTGAAGTCATTCACAAGAGGTTTGTTAGGCTTGTGCAAATACTCCATGGCTGAGAGGAAAACAGATGCAAACCCAGGCTCCTTGGCTTCATGGGGCTAAGGAGGAGCTTTTGCTCCTTGGGTGAGTTTTCTGGAATCTCTGCACATGCTGCGTCCACCCGACAGATGCCCAGTGTTCACTGGGTGACTGGGCTCGCCAGGCCAGTTTGTGGAGAGCATGTGCCAAACCCAAGAAAACTCAGATCCTGGTGCCTGCCGACCGAGTCACAGGTGAGTGCTTGGAGTGCCTCCTGAGTTCCCCGCTGCAGGGCAGGACTGGCAGTAACTTCTGCTCAGGAGAGAAAGTTGTGGGGAGAGGGCTGTGGCTGTGGCGTGGGCTGGAAGGTGCCCTGCCTTCCTTTGGAGTTCCAGCCAGAAAAGGAAGTGTTCCCTGACTACATTGGCGTTCATTTCCCTGATGTTGCCTCTATAGCAGAGGGCTGCTTATGGTGTTTCTGTGACTCCTGCGGGTGAATGCAGATTGTGTGTGTGTGTGTGTGTGTGTGTGTGTGTTCATGCTTTTTAAAGTTGTTTTTATTTTATTGTCTTTGAAAAATAGCTGGGGGTGGGGATAGATGGAGAGATGATGCAGGGGTTAAGCGTACGTTGTGCTCTTGCGGAGAGACCCAGCTTGGATTCACAGCACCCACAAAGTGGTTCATAACCAACCACCTGTACCCCAACTCGAGGGGATCTGATGCCTTATGATCTTCCCAGGCACCTGCATGCATGTGGTGCACTTACAATACACATAGAAAAAAACACTCATACACATAAAATAAAAATAATTAAATCTTTAAAAAAAAAAAAAAAAAAAAAAACCTGGATAAAGGCACAGAACCTGATTTCCTAAAAAGAAATGTCTAGAAGCACAGGTTAGCCCAGGCAGAGGCTTTCTTGTATCTGTTCCTTTGGCCTCAGCAGCACTTAAACAGACCAGGAAGGAGGCAAACTTTCCTTGCTGGAGACTCTCCCCATGAAGAGGGCAAATGAGCCCAGATGCTTCTGGAAGGCGGCAAGTCTGTTGAGCTGAAACCCAAACTTGAGAAAGAACGTACATTGAAAAGATCCCACTCCAGAGTAGGCAGGCTGTGTTATGAACGAACAGGATTCAAAGAAGGGCTGCTCTGTGGCTTGGCTGTGGCAGCCCCTGGGTTCCAGGAAAAAGCGTTAGTCTTCAGTAATTTCCTTTTCTAAAACTGATAGCTAGGAAAGTCAGCCCTGCTCCCCGTCTCAGAAAGGTGTCTTGGGAGAACTGGAGGAAGGTCTGCTGTGGCTAAGGCTTCTAGAAGTCCTGACAGAGCTGAGTAGAGCCCCAAGCCAGAGAGAGCACATGCATACTCCGCAGCTCACAGAGGCCTTTAATGGACTGCCCCCAGGAAAGCCCTGGGCAGGCAGCCCCCTGGCACCTCGTCCTGTCTCCCAGGTGAAGAGCTGCCTCTGCCTCTGCCTCTGCCTCAGGCCTGGCCACGTTTATCAGGCAGCTGCCTCAGGTGTGTTGCTCTGCAGACTCAACTAGCTGGCTCCTGCCTTCCTCTGGGATTCAGGCTTTTACAATATCCCAACCAATGAGCAAAACAACCAAAGCAAAGTCCTAGAACCCAGAATCCTGAAAAATCAACCCAATCTTGGTCTTCTGGGCTGGTAGAGTAATGTCTTCGTATGTGTGGGGGCCTGGATCATCGAATGATTAGAGGGAGCAGGAAGGCGCTACAGAGGAGGGAAGGAAGTCAGCCTTCTCACAAGAGGGGTTAAATTAGCCATGTTCTGTGTAACCCCTCTGCCAAGGCAACAATTTTCAAAACGACAGCTCCTCCATGATCTCACTGGCCACGGCCTGTCCACCTAGGCAGAGGTCTTTTTTCTGTCCAGGATTGTGTGACTTGTGGCAGTGCAGAAGACAGCTGGTTGAGTGCACCTGTAGCCTGACAGCAGGGATGCTCAGAAAGTGTTCCTTGGGATCTAGAGTGAAGAGGCCCCAGGGAGATGAACCCACAGTTGAAAGTGGCCTTCCCATAGTTCTGGGCACCACCTGTTCTGTGTGCACGTGTCCGTCTTAGTTCAGTTTTCTGTTGCTGTGAGGAAGCAGGGACCAAGAACAACTTCAGAGAGGAAAGGCTGCATCTCATCTTAGAACTCCCAGATCCCAGTCCATCCCTGAGGGAGGTCAGGGCTGGAACCTGGAGGCGAGAACTCAAGCTGAGTCCACGGAGGAGTGCTGTTTGCTGACTTGATCTCCATAGCTTGCTCAGTTTGCTTTCTTATACAACCCAGGGCCACCAGCCCAAGGGTGGCACCACCCACAGTGGGCTGGCCACGCTCACATTAATTATTAATTAAGAAAACACCCTACAGGCTTGCCTACAGGCCAGTTTGATGGAGACACTGCCTTCAGTTGAGATTCCCTCTTCCCCAAGAACTTGTGTCAAGCTGATGAACAGCTAGCCAGGGTGGTTGCTACGCATGGCCCTCACAGAGATAACAGGACTCGCTCTACTGGCTGGGTTTTTGTTTTTGTTTTTGTTTCGTTTTGTTTTGTTTTTTGTGGTCTAGGTCAATCTATGGCTGTCAAGACACTGAGAAAATGTCAGCCAGCTAAACTGAGATTGACAGATGTAGCCTGGCCAGGGTAAATGACTCCCTGACCCCTCTTCCTCTGTCCAGGCATGTGTGTGAGTGAAGGGAAAATGGCAATGGCTCGGTCCTCACACAGACTCCTTCCCGGCAACATGTCCTAGCAAGGTCTGAGCCGTGGGGTCCGTGTGCCCTACACAGCAGGTGCCTGGACAAGGGTAGTTCTAGGGAGCACTGATATAGACTCCTCTGAGACTCATGTACCTGAGGCTACTCTTTGGACTTCCTTCCCACTCGCAGCCTGAGCCAGCCTGTGTTTTTCAGAGCACTGGACAGCTCTGCCCACCCACATTGCATCTCCGTCCACACACTGGAGCTTGCCAAAGGGACAGCTTGCTGTGGTGAGGGGCCAAATATTAGTGTAGGGAATGGCATGGCCTGATGGGAAGTACAGGGGGGTACAGGGACAGACCAGTCCAAAGGCCCTGTTACAGCACGCACAACTTCGCACCCTCCCAAGCCTCTGATGGTTCTCGTGGAAACAGAAACCTAGAACCAAGGCATGGGAATTCTTTTTTTTTTTTTTAAAGAAATAAATATTTTTAAAAAGATTTATTTTATTTTATTTATTGTATGTAAGTGCTTTATCTGCAGAAGTGAGCGTCAGATAACATCAGAGATGGTTGTGAGTCACCATGTGGTTGCTGGGAATTGAACTCAGGACTCCTGGAAGAGCAGGCGGCACCTTTAGCCTCTGAGATATCTCTCTAGCCCCCAGGATGGGGATTCTTTTGGAACCATTTTGTTTTTTTTTCTCTCACCTTGGAGAAACAAGCCGTTAAAGTAGATCTTAATTGGATACCACAGTGTTCAGCTATTTTGATGGCTAGACTTTCTCTGGGGATCCAACCTTAAGCCCGGGAAGCATGGTTGCCACAATAGACCCGAAGGGAAAACTTGGCTTGCAAACAGCCATGAAGCACACAAGGGGTTGCCAAGCCAACTCCAGGTGTGAAAACTGCTTGCACTTTTCTCGAGTTTTCTAGGTGCACAGCTCCTGTGTTGCCACTAGATGACGCCAGAACTCCATCTCATTTCCCGTCGATGGTCGGTGAATAAGTACCCACCGCCTGGATTCCTGGGGTGGGCGGGGGTGGGGTGGGGTAGGGATGGGGGCACAGAAGAGAAGGAAAAGAAAGGGGGGGGGGCTTGAAATGGAAAGGTGGGAAATCACTTCCGTCGATCACTGCTTCCTGTCTTTCACACTGAAGTCCGAGTACATTTCGTTTGGAACAATAAGCAGGCGCACCATGTAGAAAACCTGACAACAAAATTTACAGCAACTGCGCATGCAACACGGAATGCTAATCAGACAGCGCTGGTTACATTCTGAGTGTTGAAAATTAGCTGCAATGTTTTTGTTTGTTTGTTTGTGTTTTAAGACTTTTCCCTTGTAAATGCTAAAGGGCTATAGAAGTCATGTTGGCTGCCACTGAACACAGCAAACGTCTTGATTCGTCACCTTTTTCCTAGTCTTAGAACAATTCTTCAACTTAAGATGGACACATACAAGAACCCTGGCTCTTCCTTCCAGCAACCAGCTTGCCAACAGACAAGACCACATGAAAATTCTTCCACTGACGGAGCTAGAGTCAGTTCTACTGCAGGCTCAAGGACGGAAACACACACACACACACCACACATACACACACACACACACACACACACACACACCACACAAACACCACACAGACACAGAGAGAGAGAGAGAGAGAGAGAGAGAGAGAGAGAGAGAGAGAGAGAGAGAGAGAGAGAGAGAGAACTAGAACAGCCTAGACAAACAGCCTCCCTGGGCTGGCCCCCTCTTCTACCACAGCCCCAACCCCCTTTCCCGCTGCCATGCTTTCCAACAGATGATATTCCTGCAAATGACAAAAGAAGTCCATACTCCCAGCAGCTTGCGCCTAGGCCCTCTCACATTTGGTTTAATTCACTGCACCTTCATTTTGTGAATCAGCAAATGTTATATAAGCGATTTACCAGTTTTCAAGCGGTGATAACATCAGACCCCAGGGAGATAAAGGGCTTTCTGTGAAACCCAATGCCTGGTGTTGGGGGTAAGCAAGGCTTTCCTTCTAGCTGTAGGAGCTTTAGGCGGGTTTATCTCTTCCTCTCACCACATTACTTCAGGCAGTTCACACCTCTCCTTCCCCCACTAACACTGGCTTCTTTCTCTTTCCAGCCCTTACTCCCTTGTTCTTGAGGGACTTTCTGGAAAGCCCTGGACGGGGATCTTGTGTCTCAAGTTGCAATTGGTCTCCAAATTCCATCTGCCTACTTTGTAATCAACAACCAACACCAACGCGTAGCAGAGCAGTCTTTCCAGGGGCGAAAACATCATGCCTCTACCCAGAGGGTCACTGAGATTTGTATTTTAACAGTTTCTGCCTAAATGAACCTAGCAGCAGCCCAGAGTCCACATTGGGCAAAGTGTGTGTCCTCTGTTCTGCCAATCCCAGAAAGGTAATGTTTTTGTTTAATGCACATGTAGTCGGCTTCGAGTTTTTTTTTGTTTTGTTTTGTTTTGTTTTTTGTTTTTGTTTTTGTTAATAGAAAAAAAAAGTTTCATATGTGTGACTGGAAATTAGGTCCAAGACCCAGCACTTGTTTAGTGTGCTTGAGGTCTTTGGGCTCTATTCTACAACACAACAAGAAGGGAACAGTCTCTCACTTGTGTGCCGTCCACATTACAGTAGACGAGGATACCATGGGTATTGGTAACTTATGTGCATTTACAGAGCTGAGCAGCCACGGGGATGTGTAAAGGATTAAGTTCCCGGCCTTACACAGCTGCTTTGCGTCTAGTAAATTTCAGTGCCTAATTGGAATGCCATAGAACCTTCTCATTCATCATAATCTTTATTTTAAAATTCCTTATCTTTACAATTTCTCTTTTCAGGAGTATCTTGAAGGCTCTCCTCTGAGACTCTATTATGAGTTCCCTCTTTGAGGAGTTCAGTAAGGTGCACCTATCAATGTAAACCGAGGCTCAGCTAAGCACTTCCTGCAGGGCCTTGTGCCTACGTGGCCACCAGGGCCTGGTAGTAGAAAGAATAAAAATGCTATGTTCAACCATAGGTAACCTAAGCCTCTATGACAGCTCACTGTCACTACCACTTGTGCTTTAATTGGAGAAGGGCTAATTTCCTGTCAGGTTTGGCCTGATCAGCCTACCACTTTGTTCCCTTAAGATTACTGGGGCAAGCTACTTTCCCCACAGGCATCTTGCGTGCACTTCACTGTGTGTATTATTTTGGATCTGCTTCAGAAAGGAAAATGGCCTTTCACAGTATGTGCTATATGTGGGCAGAAATTGGACCAGGCTCTTAGAGCTTTGTGCCCAGATGGAAACTATTCCTAAAGAACACCCACACTCTCCCCAAGAGGGAGCGAGCGCCTTTAGGATGGAGCCTTGAAGTCATGGCATCAAACTCCACACTTTACTGGATGAGAGGACTGGACCGTGGGCCCCCTACATCATCACAGGCCTGCCATGTATGAGCCAGAGTTCCAAAGGCAATTAGGGACCACAGATCTGCTGTTGCCCGGTGTGCCACCTGTTTCTGATGGCAAGGGCCACCCTGAATCCCATGCTTAGATCGCAGTCACAGAGACACTGGTCATGGATCTTGTTGGAGCGGCTCGGTGGCTACCTGCCCATGTCTCCTTTCCTTCCCAGAGTGATAATCATTGATCAAAAGCCTTGTTATTAAAACAATTTGCACTGACTGTTCCAGAGACATCCTGTAGCTTTTGAAAGTGTGGGGGGGGGGGGGGGAGGAGGGGGAGGCAGTTCCAGGAACAAAGTGTAGGGTCCTGGATTCAATTCCTAGCTCCTCAAAAGCAAAGAAAGATGAGGGGTCAAGCTTGAACAATAGCCCCCCTACTATGCCAGGAAAGTAATTCAGTTAATGGGGAGGGCACCCTGTGTCCTCCTGTGCCCAGTCCTAGGGACTTCTACCCAGGAGACCTTAAATCAGGCCTTTCAGATTCTGCCTCATAAGTTCACTAACAAAACCATGCAAACTATGAGAGAATTACCGGCCTCCTCATTCTCGATGAGAAACTGGTATCACAAATCACCCAGGCCAGCAAGATGGGACATCTACTTAAAGGTGCCTGCTGCCAAACCTCATGAGCTAAAACGGCATCCTCAGGACCCACATGATAGGAGACAACACCTCCAGAAAGTTGTTCTCTGACCTCTACAAATGCACACACACAATTAATTAAATTAGTTAATGAAAAAAATTAAAAGGTACCCATCATGTTTCCTTCAGAAACAGATCTTATTCTATCTTGTTTTATTCAATCCAATGTATAAAAAAATATCAGCACTATTTGTATGAGCTACTTTGGTGTGTATACACCGTGTTGGGGCCACCCTTGATCTTTCTAGCCCCATCTTCCTTCTCACCTTCCACAGCTCCACAGCTGCTTAGCAGGATTTTTTTTTTTATTAATTTATTCAGATTACATCTCAATTGTTATCCCATCACTTGTATCCTCCCATTCCTCCCTCCCTTCCTCTCTCCCTCCCTCCCTCCCGCTTTCACCCTATTCCCCTCCTTTATGTCTATGACCAAGGGGGGGCCTCCTTCCCCACTATATGGTCACAGCCTATCAAGTCTCATCCTGGTAGCCTGCTTATCCTTTCTCTGAGTGCCACCAGGCCTCCCCACCAAGAGGAAGTGGTCAAATATGGGGCACCAGCATTCATGTCAGAGTCAATCCCCGCTCTCCACATAACTGTGGAGAACGTCCTGTCCATTGGCTAGATCAGAGTAGGGGTTTGATGTTTACTACTTGTATTGTCCTTGGTTAGCTTAGCAGGATTTTTTGATGGTAGTAAACAGTGGGAAATGGGGCACAATGAGGGATGTTTACTAAAACCTACCTAACTAAATGTATCAAGATGTACTAAAACTGAAATGTATGGAGATGAACATTTGGGCGAATGGCTCAGAACTCATACAGTTTTCGAAGAGAACATTACTTACCCAACATTCTTTCCCCCAAATATAGACATGCTATTTGCTTGGTGGGTAGATGGGAAGGCATTGCCAAGGACTTCTGATGCCAGCACTTGACCTGCATCTAATGACGCTTGGATCTGCTTTCTGGGTTCTAAACGCTTTCTTGGAACATGTCTGGCAGAGCTGCAAAATGAGCTCCAACTCTTCTTTTACGAGATTTACAACAGACTGTCAACACCATCTGATAACTGACTCTCCTGGAAATCAGCAGGGCTATAGAGATAGCATCAGGACGCTGATGTGCAAGCCGGCAAGAAAGGAAGAAATGAGGAAGGGAAAAACATCTATCGCCGGGGAAACAAAAATTGGCCAAACTCATCTCAGGAAAAGTGGGCGATACAGATTTCATTTTCGACTGCCATTTACAAGTAAAATCTGGTTATCACAAGGCACTAGCCATCATGATTTTCTTTTCTTTTCTATTTTATGGTGTTACATATGGAACCCAGGGCCTTACACAAGCTAGGCAAGAGATTTTACCATTGGATAAACCTTAGCCCAAAGAATTGATTTTTTTTTTTATTAAATTCTCAATGTACTTTTCTTGCCTGCATATGGATTCCTCAGTGCATAGAATATCATATCAAATACACACACACACACACACACACACACACACACACACACACACACACACACAGGTGATTGAATCAGAATCCAGGGAGGGCTTCACACATCTCCACCACTAAAGTACGTTCAGCCCAAATCTCTTAAAATATGCACAGACAAGCTGAAAAGACAAGTGAACAGTGCAGTATGGAACCTGAGTGACTCTATGAGCCCATTCCAGGGAGTGCGGGGAGGGGGGGGGGGGGGAAAGCTGTTGGCATAGATGACACTGGTGTTTACTAAAACACTAGCTTGCTTTCAGCACACAGTAGACAATGCACTGACACTAAACAAAACGTGTGAGTGTCCCAGCCTTCCTGTGAGGAGGGCTGGCTCCACAGGCCTTCCCTGCCCACTGCCAAAACATTTCCCAGCGCCTCGTCAGCCTGCCTTTGGACACGTTCCTTACTAAAACAAATAGGTCTAACAAATAATCTTTGATAGCAAATACTCATAAAGACAAACAATGAAAACTACTATGTTGTGTGTCTCAGAGCAGCCGGCACTGTGTGGAATTGCCACACACAGAAGCAAAACATTCGGGCTTGCCAGACCAGCTCCCAGAAGTCAGACGCTCATGGCAACTCGCTCCTTTTGGGTGAGTAATTTTTCTGGCTTTGGGCAATGGTGGGCTTCTCCCTAGGCAGTCACAGTGTGCCTCTCTCTACGTTGTCTATTTGTGAAAGGAGACAATCACCTGAAAACACATGGAGTAGTAGCATGCACTCTGGCAAATTGAAGGATCTCGTCCCGTGGGCCTTCCTGGCACCTTATGAAAGCATGTTTAGCGTTATCTAATCTGGTGTCTATTTCATCACAGGGGTAGCCAATAATGTAAACCTTTGTGTTGAAGGAAGGAGGGAAAGAGCACCCAGCCAGGCTGGCCTCTCCCTGGTGACCCAGCCCCCACTCTGCCCAACAGTCAGCCAGGAGTTTGCCATCCCACGACCGGCAAGTGAGAAAATGACGGATGGGTAGGGGTACTGGGAGGCAGAGTGGCTAAGAGACTCCTTTCCTTTTCCCATCTGTTCAGGAAGGACGTCAGTGAGGTAGACTAAACACAGGTCCTGCAAAGAGTTCCGAGGGCGTGCCTGTGGCCTCTGTGAACACAGCAGCCGCCTGCAAAGGGACCTTCCTACGAGCTGTGGCAGACAAAGGCAGTCAGATGCCAGCCTGCTTAGTCTTGAAGAGAAGCAGGGCAGTCCCAGATTGTCACAGTAATAGGCAAGGCCCTGCCTGGGGACACCTCTGGGAGTCTGGCCTGGTAGTGACCACAACCTGTACTGGTCAGTAGTGAAAAAATCCACCAGCTCAGGACTGGGGCTCACGGGGCTCTATCAGAGCCCCTGGGCATCATTGTAGACCCTAAACCCTCTGACACATACGTTTGTCCATGGGAAAGTAGAGACCCTGCTGTCCTTTTGGCTGGATGGTGGAGAAACACTCAGGCATTGCACTAGGTCATGGACCTCGCTGAGGTCTTAGAGCCCCTCTGCCCCGGGTCCTTTCACCCCACTGTCGGCCTTTGGCTCAAGCTTCCAGACCCAGGCCAAACCCCAGCTGATCAGTAGAGGAGAGGCCTTGAACCCTTGGCTCGCCGCCGTCTCTCCTGTGCACCTTTCTCCACTCTGTGCTCTGCTCCTTTGTACTCTTCCCCCAGCAACCCAAGATCTTCACCTGTGAGATCCCCACACTAGAGCCGTGGTGGGGTTTCAGCTTGAGGGATTTGATAAGGTGTAGCAAGGCTGGGTTAAGACTTTGCCAATACTGAGTAGGATCCCTGCTTTGAGGTGGGCCAACTTGCTATTCCAAGCCTCTGTTTCAACAGTCTGACTCTGATGAGTTGTGTGCATGTGTGTTTGTGGGAGGGGGGAGGATCATCATGTCATGAGGTCCTAGAGATAGCCATAGCTTTTGCAGGTCATGCCTGCCCAACCCCCTTGGCTTGAGTTTTATAGTAAGGACTGAGTAGAATGCTCCAAACCTTCCCTTTAGGTCCTGTCTTGTCAGTCCCTGAACTCAGCAGCTGGAACTAAGAGGCACCATAGAGCTGGGGTAGGAGTCTCCTCTGCTTTTTTACTGTGCTCACTGGAGGAACAACCTTGAAGAAACTAAATAGGAAAGGCCACCAGACAGCTTCCAAGGAGGGAGAACACACAACTGCTAGCAGGATTTTCATTTATTCACCTAGGCTCAGGAAGCTGAGGCAGGAGATACTTGAATTCAAAACAGGCCTAGGAAACCTAGTGGTAGGACGCGTGCCAAACATGTGCCGTCCTGGGTTTGATCCCTAATATAAAGAAACACTTACCCATGAAGACACTTTTACTTTGTAGCATTTATCTGAGTCAGGCTCATGTGTCCAGTGTGAGTGGCTCTGAAATCATGGTAAGTGTGCAGATAAACTAGCCCGTCCAAGCCCAGCACATTACACACACACACATACACACACACACACACACACACACACACACACATAGACACACACAGTATGGTAAGTGCTGACACATGTAGGCCTCCCTCCTGTAGTTATTCAAATTCAGCCTCACAGAGAAGTCCCCAAAATGGCATCTGTTATTTGCACATCTGTTAGAATCACACCACTGGTGGGGGGGGGGGGGACACATGGCTCCTCATCCATGTTGATTAACTGTACTAGAATATAGTTAATCTGAAAACCCCTAAATCTTGACATCTGAAATAAAGTAAAAATTGCCATTTGGAACATTTGACAATTTAAACTTCCCTCTCTTGTTGTTGGCACATAAACTATTTACTGGTGGTGTGTTAATGTCCACGAGACACAGTGAGTCAAACTGGGAGGATATATATCCTGTTAGCAGATTATTTATTCTCTTTCAGCTTCCCTTTTCTCAGGAGTAAGATGCAGATAATAGCGTCAATGTCAGGGGCCTTGTGAGGGTTAAATGGAGTGCTTATTTGTAACACTTGGCAGGATGACAACATAAGTGCTCCAAGCATCTTAAGTATCCTTGTTAGTGTGCTTCTTAGAGTCTGTGCTTAAGAAGAGGGACTCAGCCTATCAAACAGATTCACCTTTCATTAGCATTAGAGTACTGCCCTAAACCAAGCTTTGGGGAGGAAAAATGGCTGCTTCATTCCATGAGGGGAGAGATTCTTAAATTCCATCTGGGGTCTTTGGGGCCTCAATCAAAAAGAGACATTTCCTAAAAGTAGTCTGGGGGAAAAGGTCAGTTAGGGATGCAATTCAGGGTGGTTACAGCTAGGGCTCAGCTACAGGCCCTGGGGGGGGAGGGGGGAGAGACAGAGAGAGAGAGAGAGAGAGAGAGAGAGAGAGAGAGAGAGAGAGAGAGACAGAGAGAGAGACAGAGAGACAGAGAGAGACAGAGAGAGACAGAGAGAGACAGAGACACAGAGACAGAGACAGAGACAGACAGAGACAGAGACAGACAGAGAGACAGAGACAGACAATGAATCAGCTTTGGCTATTGTTACCCTGTTTTGAAGTGTAAACCTCGTCAGCTGTTGGTGTGGTATTTGTTGTGGAAGCCATAGCTGACTGAGTACTATAAAGCAAGTGTCTCCTTTCTCTGCGCACATTCATTTCTTTCTAATATTCTGTGGCCACTTGCTTCTGTATTTGCTGTAGTTTGTCTTTTCTTACAGCTCCACTTCCAAGCTAAACAGCACACACTAATCCCAATGCATACCTCCTCAGATGCCAGCGCGGAGGGAGCCTGTGTCTGTGTCTGCAGTGTATGTAAATACTGGCGCGCCTCTGCATTGGTAAGGCCGTAGGTGTGCATGGTGAGTTCTCACGCGGTGAGTTCGGGTGTGTAAATGCGTGCGGGGGTGTGAGACCTCACCAGCAGCCACCAGCACTGCCACTCACTAGTCCTGTTCTTTAAACCGGTTCTTTGCAGGTTTAGTTTTTGGTAATTAAGACCAAGGAGTGTTTTTAAAACAGAAGTACATTTTCCTGGAAACCAGCACTCTTGATTTGCAACTTTTATTGGCAGACCTGGCGGCCAGTAAATGCATTCCTTGGCATCTCCCAGAAAGCAATTCACTCGGTGAAGCGGCTTTGCTTTTTCTGCAATGTGTACATCAATTTAAAGGGGCCTCCTGGAAGGAATGTGCAGCCTGTGGCTGAACGCCCCAATCTCGGGTCACTTCCGGCTCTAGGAGGAACGTCCCAGATCCTTGCCTGGGGAGATGCTCTCCGAGGTGGGACTAGTCCTGCGAGGTCTCTGGGGAAAGTTGCTGCCCGCGAAAACAAGGAGCTAGAGCCCAACGGGGCTTTCTTCTAGCCGCAAGGTCCTTGGCCAAGCCGCTTCCCCGAGAGGCTCCCCTAGAGGCTCGGGAAGGGAAGGGACCGTCCTCTGTCGGCATCTGGAGCCCAGGAAACTACAGACGCGACGCGGAGGTGAAGCCTAGGGCGGCAGGGGGCGCTCGGAGCTCGCATTGTTGGAGGCCCGCGCTCGCAGCTATCAAAGCGAGAAAATGCCTGGGGAGATCGGAATGCCCAGCCGGGGAGCTCGGCCCCGGGCTGCCCCATGGCCCCGGGTTTCCACGGGTTCCCTCCATGCCTTTGCCTCCCGGATAGAGAAAGCACACAGAAAAGGGGCTGCGGGTCCCCGCGCCGCCACTTCCATCTCCTGTCGTCTGGGATCATAAGACCTCGACGAAGCTCGCCTTGCCTCGCCAACTGCTAACTTTTTGTGCTGTACTTTAAGAAGTGCAAACACTCAGCTTTAGCCCAAGGCCCCTCGGGTGCCCTCCTGTCCCAGAAGAGGAGGACTGTGAGGCCGATGGCTTCTTGCTGCACGCTCTAGGTCTCCCGCAGTTGCTGGCCCAGGTTGCAGCGGGGTCCACTATGGGGAGCGTCCCAGAACCCCGGCTAGCTGGCACTGCAGGCTGCCTTGGGGCACTTGCGAAGGGCGCCCTGGGAGTCAGACTCGCTGTTGCCTTGGTTCTGTGCAGGTGACCTGGGACCAGCCCTCGGTCTGCAAAGTGCAGCTATCTTCTTCATTGGCCTGGGCATCCAGAATCGGTTGCAGGTCTGCTCCTCTGAGCTTAGCATGTCCTCCACCACCTATGGCCCAAGGGTGTAGGTGCTGGAGCGCAAACTGTCCTCTGCATCTTCGGGAAGGAGCTGGCCTTAGCCCCACTGCCCGACAGCCGACACCAGCTTGAGCCCAGTAGTCTCTGGCAGTGCAAGTCTTCCGGGTCTGGGGGACCTGCTTGCTTTTTACACACCACCCACGATGTGCGAAGGTTGAGAAATGAAGGGTCCCCTACCTACCTTCCCAGCCCTAAAGTTGGCTGCAACCATGAGTCTTTTGGGACTCTAGATCACGAGGAACGAAGGCGCTGGCTTATGCCCGCATACACAATCCACCCTTTCCCCATCGCCCGCCCCTTTACAAATTTTGTTATTCTTTACGGTTTTTTTTTTTTTTTAAGGGGACAGTTTGGCTCTTCATCTACTTCTTCCTAGACAAAGAAAAGCCGAGCTCTTTTGTGACCAGGCTCCAAAGTTAAAAATTCAATTACTCCCATTCTCTGTGGCCACCTTATGGCTCAATTCCGCTCTCAACCGGGGGACCTCTCTGGGAAGAGTGGAGCTTTCCTGCAGAGGGGTGACAAATGGGTCCACCCCAGGGGTTAAAGAGCAGGTGTTGGCTCTCTCTATCCCTGTAAGTAATTAGAGAGGCCAAGAAGAGTAACCTTGAGGACTTGGGAAATGACATTACGTTATCTCATACAAACTTCCCGCGAAGGGCCACATCTAAAAATGGGCGACTATCTGATTAATACAGATAAGCAACGTAATGATTTTGTATTTGAAGTAATCAAAAGACAAACGCTGTTTTCGGGTTTGTTTGTTTGTGTTTTGTTTTGTTTGTAGGAATTATTCAAGGAAGGAGCTGAGTTAGAGGGGCCTCGTTAAAAACGTACTGTTCTCAAGCCTCCTGTGGGAGAAGTGGATCAGCCCCGAAGAAACAGCCACCCAGGTGCTTGTCCGTCCCGACCCCCACCGCATGCCTCCTCCCGCTGGTGAAAAGTCACACGGATGACAAACTCTACTTGCCGCCTGATGGTTTGCTTGGTGGTTTGATAACGAATAACGGGCTTTGACCCCAGGACATCCTCCCCTCCCGCGGGCTTCGGGCGAGGAAAAAGGCCAAATGGAGAACTAAAGGCATTCTC
The DNA here is from genome assembly GCF_903995435.1 of Acomys russatus. Taxonomy (NCBI): domain Eukaryota; kingdom Metazoa; phylum Chordata; class Mammalia; order Rodentia; family Muridae; genus Acomys; species Acomys russatus. Next base: position 16,420,377 of record NC_067139.1, read on the forward strand.
TAAATAGTTGAAAGACTAGGACTTTGCCCTACTAGTCTATCGTGGTAGCCTCTTGCGAAGTTTCCCATAGGCACTGCTGGGACAATTGTCAGTTGTCAAGGTCCCACTTCGTTCGTCTTCCAGCGGGGGACGCCCCCTCTACTGACCCAAGCCCTTGGGAAGCCGTGCAGAGTTGTCCCTTCTCTCAACTCCGGGACTAGTTTTGACCCTTGATACCAATGCGTGTGTTTCCAGGACTAAACTCCGAACCAGGAGAGTTAAACTCCCGCGAACGGGCAGATGAATCATAGGCCTGGACTGAGTAGGGCCTGGAGGGGTACCTCGTAGGGAACACAAAGTGGGTCCGCTTCACATCCTGCGGGAGTGAATTTCTGCACTCGACTCCCAGTCCAATCCTTACTCCCTTAACTAGAAGACGGAAAATAGCTTTTCCAGGTTCTGGTGACCCGCCTCGGTGTTGCTGGCCCTTGGCCCCACTCCCCATTCCTGTGGTGTCACCGCGTCCCCAATCCGGGCATTCCAGGAGCTCTCGCCACATCCCGCTTCCCGGTGCTTTTGTGCAGGAGGAGTCCACAGAGGCCTCATTTTTAACCGTTATCGTGACGTCATGCCCCCTTCTCAAAGCTAAGATCCCTTCGGTGGGCCCGGGGAATTGTAACCTCTCCTGGAGGGTCAGAAAAGGGAATGAAGGTCGGCTGCGCCCAGCCACCATTTCACCAAACATTCATTACTGCTGTCGCCTGCGGAGGTTTCAAGCTGCCAGTACCCAAGGTGTCAAAAAAGATGCCCAAGGGGTCCTGCGGTATTTCTTCCAGTCAAGTCACCGGTGGTAGGCGGCAGAATGATCACCCTTGGAGCAACAGAAAAGGGTACCCAAAATTGCAACACGAAAATGAAAAATGTGGCCTGTATCCCCCCCCCAAAGACTGTATCTTGATGCCAAACAACAGCCAGTAACAATAATAAAACAGTGAGTGCTTGAAACACAATCAAACCGTTCACTGGAGGTTTGCTTCCGAGTAAGCATATAAAAACCAAATGCAAATATCTTTTCCTGGCGATTATCCAGAGCCAAACCATGGAAAGTTGATCTTTGTAAAACTGAGCCCCCCCCTCCCGCGCGCATGCCAAATACGAATTTCACAATGGCAAAATTTATACCCAAAGCCGGGAGGGCAACAGAAAACATCGCTGCTGTTCGATTTGTTGTTTACAGAACAAACTGTTTACACTTCTCTGGGCCGGGGGTTGGGGAGCCACCGGGAATTGGGGCAGGGCAGCGCAGCACAATGTCTATTGCAGAACCCCGCCCGCTGGAATGTGGAAACCCCACTTTCGGAAAACAAACAAGTTGCTAAAAGCTGCGAAGTTGCTAAAAGCTAGTTCATCCCCTCGCACAGCTGGTTGTGCGCACACAGGTTTTAAGAACCAAACACCAAGGCGTAGAGGAGAATTTCTAATTGTACCCCAGCTAGGGCCCGACCCGGGACTTAAAGCCACAGTGCTGGGAGCTGGTGGCCATAGGTGTGCTAGGCTAGGAGGCAGCACGAATTTTCTTGTTAAGGCTTGGGACTTACTTACATCATACTTTCTCCACATCCCAATCCAGGAGTGCCTTGCTCTTATAAACATTTGGGAACAAGGTCTCAAGTGAGCCCAAGTTGTGCTAGAGGCTAGGATGCATCTCCCCCCCCCCCCCCGTGTGTGTGTGTGTGTGTGTGTGTGTGTGAATTCTAGAAAGCCAGGTCTTCCTCTCCTTTTATATAAATGCCCATTTTGAAATTACATGTGTGTGTATGTATGTATGTATGTTCAAACATCACAGAGTTGTGCCTACTACATAAATCAGCATCTTTATCTACCAAGGGAGCTGCAATCGTGTGTGGAAGTGTGTGTGTGTCTGTGTGTGTGTGTGTGTGTGTGTGTGTCTGTGTGTGTGTGTGTGTGTGTGTGGAGAGAGAGAGGGGGGGAAGGGAGGGGACGATTCAAGCCAGCAAGCCAAAAGAGACTGCCAACAAGCCCTAAAGTTAATGATTACCAGAAATCGGGAGGAATTGAGGTGTAAAGGGAGTCACACTTCTTCACAGGCTCGCAAAACCATCATTCCCCTAGCTTCTAGTAAACGACCTGGTGGTGTCCACTCTGTGCCGGATTTTTTTCCCCCAGGACCTGCTGCTGAAATGCAGGGTTGCTTTGCAGTCGCATAGAGGCCCATCCTCTCAGATGCTCCGTTTTTTCCCTCCCATCTTTCCCCATCCCATTCTAGTCCCCCTGAGGCTGCAGACCTTAGGAATAATCAAGGATCATTCAGGGTTTTATTTCTTCAAAATCTTTGAACTGCAATTCTGGACATTTCCCCCAACACACTATCTCTTTAAGAGAGCTGCCCCAGAATGCGTAGAAGTGGAAAGGGGCTTGAGGAAGCCTTAAGGTCTTGGGCATATTTATATAGCTGTTTTCATCATCGCAACTACTAATTTCGCCGAGCACCTTTGAATCTAACTGGCCCCTTGAACCAAAATGTGCTGGGTAGGACGGAGGGGAAGCGCGTAGTTTTTTGGGGGGAAACTTCTGGAGTCCTCTTAGCCCGAGCCATCCGGCTCCTTTAAGTCCTGGACCGCCTGTGAACCCTGTCATCCTCAATGTGGCCTACACAGTCTATGAGCTTAACAAATGTCTGGAATTCCAGGTTTCTATCCCCTCCGCTTACTGCGACTAGGGAGTGGCACCGCAACACAACCTTCGCCCTCACTGGAACCCGGGCGGCTGTGACTGAGCCTTGGTAACCTAGAGCCGAACTGGGGAACCTGCTGGTGGAGGATGTCGATGTGACTGGTGGATAGCAGGGAAAGGGATGTTCGGAAAGGACAGGCCAAGGGATAGGCAGAAGGCTAAGAAGGCCGGAGAAACCCCGGCGTTGGAGACGGCAATATAAGAGTTGAGGTGGATCCTGTGCGAGGAGAGAATCGAGGGCTCTGTGGTGGCCTGGGAACAGTGGACACAGGAAGGGTTCTAGGGCCGCTGAGGACTCGGAGAATCTGCAAGAACAATGGGAGTCCCGGAGAATGGCAGGGAGTGAGGGGCAGCGTCTGGCAGTGAGTGGGAGGACCGACCGCTGGCTGCGGGCTGGGGCGCGGGCGCCGGGGCCCGGGCAGCCGGCGCGCGTGTGGTCAGCCCCGCGGTCCTCCAGCCGCCAGGAGCGGGCCGGCAGGGCTCGGCCTCTGGCTCATTCACAGGCGGCTCTCGCCTCCCATTGGCTACCGCCTCCGTGGAGGGGCGGGGCTCCGCTGCCCGGAAAAAAATGTAACTGCGTAAAAAAGTCCTCGCCTGGGTGACGGATGCTCAAAAGTTCAGAAGTTTTCCCAATGCTTCCTTAAGCGGCCGGCGCAAGAGACTGAGAAAAGGTGACGCGGGGGCCCGGGAAGGCGGCCGGCGCGCTGCCCCCGCCCCTGGTTATTTGGCCGCCTTAGCCAGCAGCCCCGAGCAGTGTCTCCTGGAAGGCGCAGGCAGTGTGGCAAGCAGGGCGCCTTTTTTTTTTTTTTTCGATTTTTTTTTTTTTTTTAACTTTCGTCCGGTTTTCGCTCCGACTGTGCCTGAAAGTTGCTCTGAGAGTTCCTCCGAGGCGACTTGCGGCGTCCTCGATCGGTCCTCTCCTAGGGCAGCGACCCTCCCTCGCTTTGCCTGCGCGGGAACTGAAGGGGGTGCGAGGCGCCAGGCGAGCTCAGGGAGAGGCCAAGCGGCCCCGGGCGCAAGGAGGCAGCCCCGGCCCGGACAGACGCAGCGCGGCGGGGCCCATAGCAGCTCGGCGCGGCCCGGACTCGGACTCGGACTCTGCGGCCGGTGCGGCGCGGCCCGGCCCGAGCAAGGGCGGGGGTCGGCGAGCAGCGCCTGGCGGCGGTGAGCCGGGGCCATGCAGGCGCGCTACTCCGTGTCCAGCCCCAACTCCCTGGGAGTGGTTCCCTACCTCGGCGGCGAGCAGAGCTACTACCGCGCGGCCGCAGCGGCGGCCGGGGGCGGCTACACCGCCATGCCGGCCCCTATGAGCGTGTACTCGCACCCTGCTCACGCTGAGCAGTACCCCGGCAGCATGGCGCGCGCCTACGGGCCTTACACGCCGCAGCCGCAGCCCAAAGACATGGTGAAGCCGCCCTACAGCTACATCGCTCTTATCACCATGGCCATCCAGAATGCTCCGGACAAGAAGATCACTCTGAATGGCATTTACCAGTTCATCATGGACCGCTTCCCCTTCTACCGGGACAATAAGCAAGGCTGGCAGAACAGCATCCGGCACAACCTCTCACTCAACGAGTGCTTCGTCAAGGTGCCCCGCGACGACAAGAAGCCAGGCAAGGGCAGCTACTGGACGCTGGACCCGGACTCCTACAACATGTTCGAGAATGGAAGCTTCCTGAGGCGGCGGCGGCGCTTCAAGAAGAAGGACGCGGTGAAGGACAAGGAGGAGAAGGGCCGGCTGCACCTCCAGGAACCGCCGGCGACACAGGCCGGCCGCCAGCCCACGTCCGCGCCCCCGGAGCAGGCTGAGGGTTCTGCTCCCGGGCCGCAGCCGCCGCCCGTGCGCATCCAGGACATCAAAACAGAGAACGGTACGTGTCCCTCGCCGCCCCAGCCCTTGTCCCCGGCTGCCGCCCTAGGCAGCGGTAGCGCCGCCACAGTGCCTAAAATCGAGAGCCCCGACAGTAGCAGCAGCAGCCTGTCGAGCGGGAGCAGCCCCCCGGGTAGCCTGCCGTCGGCGCGGCCACTGAGCCTGGACGCTGCAGAACCCGCGCCGCCGCCACAGCCCGCGCCGCCGCCGCATCACAGCCAGGGCTTCAGCGTGGACAACATCATGACGTCGCTGCGGGGGTCGCCGCAGGGCTCGGCCGCGGAACTTGGTTCCAGCCTCCTGGCCTCCGCGGCAGCGTCCTCTCGAGCGGGCATCGCTCCCTCGTTGGCGCTGGGAGCTTACTCGCCTGGCCAGAGCTCCCTCTACAGCTCCCCCTGCAGCCAGAGCTCCAGTGCGGGCAGCTCGGGCGGCGGTGGCGGAGGTGGCGGCGGCGGCGGCAGCAGCGCGGGGGGTACCGGGGGTGCCGGCACCTATCACTGCAACCTGCAGGCCATGAGCCTGTACGCGGCGGGCGAGCGCGGCGGTCACTTGCAGGGCCCGGCTGGAAGCTCAGGCAGCGCAGCGGTGGACGACCCCCTGCCTGACTACTCACTGCCCCCTGCTACCAGCAGCAGCTCTTCGTCCCTGAGTCACGGAGGGGGCGGCCAGGAGGCCAGCCACCACCCCGCGTCCCACCAAGGCCGGCTCACCTCATGGTACCTGAACCAGGCAGGTGGAGACCTGGGTCACTTGGCGAGCGCAGCGGCGGCCGCTGCAGCCGCGGGCTACCCTGGCCAACAGCAGAACTTCCACTCGGTGCGGGAGATGTTCGAGTCGCAGAGGATCGGCTTGAACAACTCTCCGGTGAATGGGAATAGTAGTTGCCAAATGGCTTTTCCTGCCAGCCAGTCTCTGTACCGCACGTCGGGGGCTTTCGTCTATGACTGTAGCAAATTCTGACCCCATCCTTGACACCCTCAGAGCTGGACGAAATGGAAGCCCAGAGCAGGAGCAGTAAAAGAACCCAGCAATATAAAATCGAAACTAAAAAACATAAAAAAAATTAAAACTGAGAAGATTCACCACACCAGCGAACAGAATCTCTCCCGAAATTCAATTCACCAGCTCAAAGAAAATCTATTTTTCTAAAAGATTAACTCAGCGCCTCCTCCACTTTGCCTTATCTAAGTAAGCGAAACCGTAAACTATTTTGTACAGACAGCAAAATCATGGTTTATTAAAGGACAGTTTACTCCAGATACCACGTAAGTTTCTTCTTGCGTTCAGAGACCGCCTTCCTGCTCCTTCATCTTGCCCCTCTGCCTCTGCCTTGCCTCTCACCTGTAAGATATTTTATCCTATGTCGAAAGAAAGGGGAAAGTCCCTGTTTATGAAAATTGCTTTCTTTTTATTCATGGACTTGTTTTTAAATGTAAATTGCAATATAGTAATTTATTTTTAATTTGTAGTTGGATGTTACGGACCAAACACCAGAAAGTGTTCCAAAAGCTTTTAAAGTTAAATTGCCTGAAACTTTAAAATGTGCCTTTTCTCTCATTATAAAAAGGGAAACTGTATTAATCTCATTCTATCATCCTTTTTGTTGATCATATCCATTGTTTGTTTATTAATAAATTGCCATTCAGTTTGAATAAGACCTATATGTCTGGGTACTTTAATACAGCTTTAGTATAAAGAAAATTTTCAGAGAGGAAATTGTAGGAGACCTCTGCCAGATCTCTGAAATGTGGAGAAAACCTCCTCTAGTTCACAGCAAATTTCGCTAAAGGCATTTTTAAAATTGTTTAGTAGATTTTTCCCCCTATGGCTTTTTTTTTTTTTTTTTTTTTTTTTTTTTTTTTTTTTTGCAAAACATACTATATAGTCAACTTGCTTTGTGGCTATTAAAAAGACAATTTCCTAAACAGATATGAGTTGGCATATGAACAAATACTTTTCTTCAGTAACTACAGAACATGATTTGGCAATTTTTAAGTCCATGAATCAGCAACAGTGTTACCATAGTGGTACCTGTGCGCAGAGATGCAAATGTGCCTCAAGATGCCCACAAGTGGGTATTGGCTTTCATGTCCCACATAGATTGCAATGAGTATTATACATAGCTGTGAGCCAGACGCAGAATAGATTTTTTTCTGTTAATTTCATTCCTTTGTAGAAGAAGAAATAAACTAGTTTTAAAATATGTTATATAACTCACTCACAGTTCCAATCCTTCATGTATCACACAGAAGGATTAATTTTTTTAAAAAAAATATAAATATACTGTGGGTTGGAAGTGGATATTTAATCGTGGGGAAACTTTTAGAATATATGTTTGTAGAGCAATTAATTTTGAAGAGGATTTACAGCAATAACCAGAAGGAAGAAGAGAGCAGAAGGAACATTAGTTTAGGGTGGTTTCTTTTCAAACCAATTTTTCTTGTTAATTTACAGTTAAACCTAGGGGGCAATCCGGATCGGCCCTTCCCCCCTTTTGTAAATAACCCAGGAAATGTAATAAATTCATTATCTTAGGGTGATCTGCCCTGTCAATCAGACTTGGGGAGATGGCGGTTTGATTACAGACGTTCAGGCCTTCAGTTTGTTTTCGAGATAAAGCAGGTTCCTATCTGCCGCTCCTACCTAGAGGCAACACTTAAGCAATAATTGCTGTTGCTTGTTGTCAAAATTTGATCATTGTTAAAGGATTGCTGCAAATAAATACACTCTAATTTCAGTCAAAAACTGCCTTACGTGGCCTCTGATTCGCTTGGTTCCCGCTGCTCAGAGCCGTAACATAATAGCCAGGGAAGTTCTGGCGCTGGCAGGGCGTCTCCCCCCGGCAGGCCGGAGTGGGGTTGGCCTCACCGCGGCTTTAAGTGTTTTCCGGGCTATCCTAGCCCCAAGTGCCTCGGCTGTCACCTTCCCCCACCCCCAGGTTACTCCTTTAGGGGGATGGGGTGGGAAGGGAGAAGGGAGAGTCTATTACTAATCTCTAGGAGTTGGAGCCAACTCTACTTTGGGGAGTCCAGCGTGGAGCTGGGGTTTGTGTACAGTGTGTGGTGGTTTGAGCTGCATTGTCTAGGCCTGCGGGAGACCTGAGCAGGTGACCAGTGGTTTGTCCCCTCCGGCAGGTTGGCGGACCCAAGGCAGGCCAGTTCTCAGGATGTCCGTTTCAACTGTTTGGACAAGGGGTGGCGAGCGGAGACCCGCGGTCGGCCTCCAGCTTTCCAAAGGGGCCTCTCCGGGTGGCGGCGGCGGTGCATTTCGGAGTGGCGTCCAGCCCCGACGCCGGCCTCCAGGACGCCGCTCCAGGCCGGGAAGGCTCCTGAGCTAATGAGCTGTAATTACCCGCTGCGGCGGCCGGCTTCTGTTTGCGTTCGCAGCGGCTTCCTCCTCCCCCGCGCGCCCCCGCCCCACCGCCGCCGCCGCCGCCGCCGCCGCCGCCGCCGCCGCCGCCGCCCTCGGGTTCCCGCTCGGGTCCCCGCGGCCTCGTCCCGAAATAAGTTGTCTGCGCAACAAACGGCGTCCAAAGGAGATACCTCCCACCATCCCCTGGCTTGAGTTGCATGGGTTAATCACAGTGGGGTCGGAGTGCCCAGAAGACTGCGCCAGGAAAGAAGGTCAGGGGCCAGAGCGGACCTTGGGGGACAGGGTCGCGGCAGTGGCAGAGTCGCCTCGAGGGCCTTGGGCGCCCGGCACCCGCAGTGCCCGCTCCCTTCCTCACCCTGAGGCTGTGGCTGGCGCGGGCAGGCCTCGTAGCTAGCTCCTGTCTCCTCCTTGCTTGCCGCCTTTGTTTTGCAGACACACGTGTGTTTAGGAGCCCAGGCTGGGAGGAAAGGTCACAGGCACTCCATTGCTCACGGTGACAGCAAGTCCCGCAGCCTCGGCAAGCTCACGGAGCCCAGCTGTGCTGGCCAGCCAGGGCCCGGGCTCACCGATCTGCTCCAGGCCGCCTCGCCAGCAAGCTGCGACCAAATGCTTGTGTGTGACACTGACGTGGATTACTTGGGCCAAAGATGCCTGAAGCTGGGGCGGGGTAGGTAGGGTAGGGGTGTGCACATTCGGGTCTAAGTGCCTGAGACCCTCCGTAGTTACACCAGGAGGCCTTGGAGCCACAAGGACATCTAGGCCGCAGCCAGCCCAGGGCCCTGGCCTAGGCAACCCAGGGGAACCTGGCTATCCTTGAGCTCTGTTGCCCTTGCAGTAGTGATGGTCCAGGGATGCAGCTACGTAAAGAATGTCCTGATCCCAAGTGTGGTGTTCTGTCTGTGCTCCTTGCTCCTTCTTTTCTGGGCTAGGCAGCTAGAGGTGCAGGTTTCTAGTGTGCGCTTGTGGCTCCTGAGGAACCCCCTTGCTGGAGCTCTGCTGGAGCTCCTCGTGGTGTTTCCATACTGCCGGGAGGAGAGCTTCCTCTTTTGTTTGCAGGTTTGAAAAATTAAGAATGAGAGATGTGTGTATTAAGGAAGGTGTTTGTGTTATACATACATTGTTATTTCAGTAATAGTTGCCTCAGTAGTAGTTGAGTCATGTTTGAGTTGGAGGAGAGGGCTACTCGTGATTTAAAAAACAAAAACACGCATGGGTAATGTTTCTGTTGTCTATACATTTGTTTCCAAACCCTCATATTTAATTTAAGAGAAGGAAACTATTTCTGCCTTTCTTTTTTGACCTGGAGTGACTTATTCCTTAGTGGCTTGTACGGTTGATTTGCAGTTTTTCTGTAAAGTCTCGTAAGAAAAACTGTTTGGTAGTTAATTGATAGCCCCACGTTTGGAAATTAGCCTCCTGGTGACATGCAGGACCCAGGTGATGAGTCCCCTCATTTTGTAAGTTGTCCCTGTGGAAATCGTTAGGATAGTATTTTGTCCCAAAAGGAGAAGCAGAGCACAATTATTTTTGTCCGCAGTTCATGGGCAAAGGCCAGCGTGGTATGTAAAATCTTGCATTTGGCATGTTGCACGTGTGGTAGGAACACGTGCTGTTTTCTGGGGTAGCGTAGTTTGCAGACCCTTTTCTACAGGCTGCATGCAAACAACCATGCACTTTGCAATTTATCATTCCACGCAGTTTGTGTCATGACTAATATGACGCTTGCAAAGCAGCGAGGCTCAATCGTGTTTGTCGGCCCTGCGTAAGCTCTTGGCTGCTTTCTGCCACAAAGAGTGTCTTACAGCCCTTTTGGGCTTCCCTTAACTGAAAGGTGAAGAACACAGCACCTTTTTTCCTCCCACCCTGGTTACCAAGGGTGCTGGGAGTCTCTGTCTTTAAGGTGGAGGGCCATTTGTTTTGTTCAAAGTGGCATAAAATCCTGCTGGTTCAGGCCACCTGGCCAGACAGCCCTGGAAGGCCAAGAGACAACCTTACACCCGAGGCCTTAGGTACCCATGCCGTGTCCTCTGAGGTTGCAAGCGGCATTGGACAAAGACTAGTTGGAGAACCAGGCTCCCTCTCTTCCCTTTCCCCACCTTATAATATTGAGTGGTATTATAGGTCCTTCATTTTTGACTCCTGTCTACTCCTTTTATGACTGGTTCGTGAAGCCATTAACTCTTCCCACCCGCACATAAACAAATATCCTGTTAGGGGTAAGATTGATGATATAGCTAAGTAATAAAGCTGGCTAGGCAGGGCAGTCTGCTGTGGTGGGGCAGTCAGAAAAATTAGGGCTTGGGGAGGAAGGGAGCAAAGGATACGCCAGAGGTCTCATTCCCTTGCTTTAGGACCAGGGGCAGAGAAGAGGGTCCCAAAGGCTCGAGAGCTCTGAGGAAGGGAGATGTGATGTATTCAGTTGTGGATGGACATTCAGCAGGAAGGAAAACCTGCAGAAATTTGCCAATTTAGAAATCCTACTGCCCTGGATTCTCCTATCTGGATTGATAATATGGCCTAAAGCTTCTCCCCCAATTCTCTCTCTCTCTCTCTCTCTCTCTCTCTCTCTCTCTCTCTCTCTCTCTCTCTCTCTCTCTCTCTCTCTCTCTCTCTCCCTTGCTATTTGGGGTTCTACAATCACAGCTGGAGCGTCTCTGGGCCCAATTCCTCACCCCTTTATTTCGGCACCACCATTTCTATACACCATTTGATTCTATGTATTTATGTCAGTAGCCTCTTGTCTTCCGGTCAGTTTCTCCCGTTCTTCCTTTTTTCCCCAAAGAGAATCTTGGGGTTCCTAAAGGGTTTCTGGATGGGATGCCTTCACTCCCAGCTGGCACCATCCCTTGTGGCCCCATTGCTCACTCTCCACTAAGACTTCTGGGGAGGGGGACTGAGGGGCAGCTGGATATGACCCTAGTTAGCGGCCAGGCACAGGATAGAGGCAGGGCCAGAGGAAGCAGGACGGGCAGGTGCTGTGTCCCTCTGAGTCAGGTTAGAGAGGGACAATACCCAATTAAACGAGTTCCAGCTCCAAAACCCATTCAAGGTTCTCAACCTGATTAGGGGTGGAAAATTGAGCAAAATGTACCGTGTCCATCTTATTGGAAACCAAAATAAGGCCCAGAGAGCTCAACTTCAGACTTTTGTTGCCTCTTCTTCCATCTTACCTTGCCTCCAAAGGAACTCTGTTTTATATTAGTTTTTTGTTATTTACTTGATTTTTTCCTTCACTGGTTTTAAATTTGTAGCATATTGAGTGTATTATAGGCGATGCAGCAGGATCTGGGATTTCTTTCCACATACATGAGGGCTGTAGCTGTCCCTGAGAGGGGAGGTCGGCCAGGCATGAGATTGGGCCTGGGCTTGGCATTGTTTCAAGCTCAGAACCCCTGGCCTGAGTTTTGAGAGTGCCCCTAAAAAGTCATTGGGGGCCCTTCTGCAGGTTCAGTGCTCTCAGGATATCCTCTTCCTGTCTTCCCGAAAAAAGAACATCATTTTGCTCTACACTGCCCAAGGGCCTCTGTGCCTGTAGATGGTCTGGTAGTACCTTCAGGTTTTCCAGCTTCTTCCAGCTGCCCTTGTAGGTGGCTCCTGAGAAGGGAAGGCAGTCCTTTGCCCTAAGTGACCATAGCTTCTGCTGTGAACAGAGCTTCCATGAGTGGTCATGGAAGAGCAATTTGTGAGCTCAGGGCCAGCAGTGGGTGGATAGTCAGGGCTGGGCAGGGGAGGCCTGGCATTTTACCCTAAAGAAGCATAAAACATTAAAGGGAGATCTTGGTTCGGGGGAATTCTTTGGGGGGAATGGAAGTGTTTAGAGGGCTTTGGGGATGAATTAAAGGAAAAGAGAGAGATGTCCTCCTGTTTTCTACCCCTAGGGTAAATGCAGGGAAACCAACACATTTAGCGCCTTAATTCTCAAGGCCTCCAAATTTTGGTCATTATGAAAAAACAAAAACAAAACAAAACCAGGCCATTGTTTCCCTGCTGTGGAGGGATCCTTGGTGGCTGCAGGCCTGCAAGCCACCAGGGATACCTTAGTACAGGTTTCAGTGTGGAGATCGCATTCTTTAAGAAACTGCGGGCAGAGGAGCCATGAAACTGATCTCTGAGTTGAGCAAAATCAGCGCTTGCTCCAAAGCTGCTCAGAGCCTTGGCAGGCTTGCCCAGGGAGGCCCGCTTGAGCCGTAGTTCCCAAAGTTAGGCTCAGTCGCCGCGCCCCCCTTGCTGGTCCCCGCTGCCCCCCCACCCCGAAGTTCTCTGTTCAGGGCATTTTTTGGCGTCCCAGAAGCCACCACCACAGCGCAGCAATGCTCTAAGAGCCAGAGGCTTCTTTGCTGCTACCTTAGTAAAGATGACTATTATACTACCTAGAACGGTCTCACTAGTTAAGGCAAGAGAGAGCAAGGAAATGTTTCCTCTCAAGCGTCCTGCAGAGAGCCTCAGAGAAGCCTATCTTGTGAAGGGCAGGTTGGTGCTCGATTTTCTGGCAAAACTAGGTCAGATATTGAAAGCCCCTGGACCCCAAGAGGCTCTCTTCGCCATTTCCTTGACCCACTCAGCATTCAGACTATCTGGGAGGTGCAGGAAAGTGATTTACAGCAAATGCATTTGGTGACAGTGGGAGAATGTGGCATTTCCTGTATTTGTCCGCTGGTTCCAGGGTAGGCCCCACCTGCCCACCGAACATGGTCACTTACCCTAAGAGGTCCCTGGACCTTGATGGCTGGGAAAAGGCCTCCCCCTATGCCTGGGGCAACCTTGCTCCCCAAGCTGCTGCTGCCAGGAGGGATGGGGGAGGGGGACGCGTTGTGTATGTATGTTGGGGGGGGGGGGGACGACGACGGATTAAGTGGCACAACAGGAAAGCCAGAGGCCCTTCCCAGTCAGCTTCCTCGCCATAAAAAGCCAGACTCCAGCTGAGGTCCTGACCCCTTCCAAATATACATTCCCTTGCCCGTGGCCCGCCACTGCAGTCCGACCTCGGGCTGTGCGGCTTCCTCTGTGGCCAGCCTGGGCCCAGTGCCTCCTTTGGAGCATTCTGTTTGGTGTAGCCTGGGTTTTCAGTTGGCTTTCCCAGCCTCCCAGCTTTTGTGTCTTTGACCAGGAGGCTATGGTTCTTTTGGGTGTCCAGAACAGGGCACATTTTAGCAGTCAGGACTCTTTTTTTTTTTTTTGAAGGACTGTACTTTTTCACCATCTCGCCTCTGCTGGGCTTTTGGGCTATGGTGGGTGAGGGTGGGTGGTAGGTGAGGCTGGGCAGATGCATCCCCAGGCACCTTTTTGGTCGGATGGACTAGTGTTGCATTCCCCTCCCTCTTCAAGGCCAAAGCTATGAAACTAAGAGACTCATTGAGCCAAGGTGATTGGCAGTGGTAGCATGGAGTTAGACCAGCCTTCGGTATCAGCAGGTGTTGCAGGTCTTCACCAGCGAACAAGTGATTGCACTTTCTAGTTAGGCACCTTGTCTCAGGAATTCAGGGGCCAGAGGGGCAGCTGAGGCCGTGCATCGGCTGGCAGGGTATGATCCCTTGACCCTGAAAGATGGGCAGGGACTGGGGATTAGGCCACAGGGCAAGGGGTCAGGCCCAGAGATCACGTTGTTTGCAGAGCAGCCCCTTCGGTGGAGGAAAATAAAGGTCTTGGGCGAGGGTAGGGTGGAACCTTGGAAAGTTCCTGGGAATCTGAGAGAGTCCACTCTGGATATATTTGGAGGGAAGAACCTGTACGGTAGGGGGTGGGGGCTGGAGGGGGAGGCAGAAGGGCACAGCATCCTCCTGTAAAGACAGCAAAAGGCTTTAGGTCCAGTGGCCATAGCCAGGCATCCCTGAATGCTTGCTCCAGGAGCCCAGATGAGCACACGGGAGGCCTAGGGAAGCATGGACCTCAGGACACAAGGCAGCCTGGCTACGTCCTACTCCCAGCATAGGCTTGGTCTCCAGTGCACTCAGAAAACACCGTGGACCGTGGGAAGGCAGAAGTGGCCTAGCTTTCAGGACAGCAATGTGTCTCAGATGTTACTGCTACTTGTGAAAATTTTCAGTGTTCTGTATGAGGAAAATCTCCAGTTTTTGGAGTTACGGAAGTCATGTTGGGACATGTTGGTCTCTTGGTAAGACAAGCACACAGGAACACACAATCTTTGTGTGAAACCTGTGCTGTCTGCTGAGCAATCAAGGCTGCAGTGAAGACCCTGGAAGGCATGAAAAAAGTAAAAGCTGAACTCATCAGAACACAAGTAAATAGACTGTCAGGTTTTAATTCCCAAACACGAAGAAGGTGCCTGGGTGCTTCATTTCCCTTTTGTTTTGGGACCTAAAAGTTGTTTTTAAGTGATATATTTAAGTATTGTGTGTGTGTGTGTGTGTGTGTGTGTGTGTGTGGTGTTTTGTATGAATCCGTTGCCTATCTTCTAGACAAGCCTTCCACACTGAGACATATTTCTAGCACCTAGGTAATTATTGTAAAAATGAAAATTTGAAGTGCTGCTTCCTGCTTCTAGTTTTGCTCTACACGGGGAAGATGGCCTATCGTCTGTGGAGTTCGGAGGCTGGCTTTGCTGAGGGTGATTAAAGCAAATGAGGAGAAGCTCAATGCAATTGTACCGGGTCTGCCCCTCAGCTCACACACCTCCAGTTCACTGAGGGCTCCTTCTGGTCCTCCCAACCTTCCCTTCAGATTGGTAGTCTCAACTCTGAGCCTGTTCCTTATACAGCCGCAGAGCTTGCCAGGTCTAGTTCACTGTTGTTGTTGTTGTTGTTGTTTTTTAACTAAAGACAAAGAGCAGCAGATATAGAACGGACAGTTGAAGGGTACTAAGCCAGTGGTGCCCCTAGAATCAAGCACTTGACCTTTCTCTGACGAACAAATGTGGGCTTGCCTCTGACATAACTGAGAAGGACTAATGCCTTAACTCTCTTGGTTTTTACAATATCAGGCTAGGAGAGGTGTTATAGTACCTGAAATATATACCCAGTGTTTGTAGAGCTGAAAAAAATGTGAATGGCACACAGAAAATTACTGAAATTAAGGCAAGATTTAAGAAGAAACCCTTTAATTGGGTCTTGAGGATGGCTGCATGACATTGTTTCAGCACAGGAAGTTAAGTTCTGGAGTGCAACTGCTGTATTTTTCTCCTTTTAAACACACACCATCAAGAATCCAAAGACACCCCCCCCCCCCATCTGTGGCTGAGAGAGCATGGACAGTGACAAGCTGTGAGTAGAAAGACTTCTTCCCTCAGAGGCCCCTGGCTATGTCCACGGCTTCACCCGAGTCCTACAGAACCCCTGCCCAGGGAGGGTTTCTTCTGGTCCTCCCCAAGGAGCTCATTATGGCTTTGGGCTAGAAAGCCACAAAACGTCGAATTAAACAGCCTCTGCCGGCCTGCAGGTCTTTGCAGTGGCTTCTCCTAGGTGTTGATTGAGGGACTTAGTTGGTCAGAAGAGAAGGAGGGGTTTGTTCATCAGGGTCAAGGCCAAGGGACATGTGATTAGCTATGAGATCTGAGTGTACGTGTGATGGGACAATAGACTTCTGGGTGCTGTTTGCAAGAATTTGTGATAGTGTGTGAGATGTCGTGTTTGTGAGTGAATCTGTGTGAGTGGATGTGTATTTGAGGTTATGGTGACAATGTGTGCCCATGTGTGATAGAGCCTGTTTGTGTGTGCGCCCCCATCCTGCCCAGTCCTGCAAGCCCCACCTCCCAGAGACCATCTGCTTCCAATTAGCAGCATCCCATTTGGGAACAGAAACAGCAGGCTCCTCTTGGGGTGGCTTCTGAGAACCGGGTGGGCCAGCCTGGCTGCTCCATGGGGCTGAGGCTGCCTGGGCCAGCAGGCTCTCCCAGCACTGAGAGCTCCATGGAGAGCCCTCCGGAGCCTTAGTCCTCCCCCAGATCATAAACCTGCCTGTGAAGACATTCGGAAATAGTTCACCCTTGGTCTCGGTCTCATGCATGTGCTAAGACTGGAATGCCACTCGCTGAAGTTTTATTTTATTTTGCTTGGAGGGGGAGTGAGTGGGAGAAGAGTCCTGACCTAATTTGTTCTGGGCCAGAAGACTATTTTATCCGAGAGCGTATACCTGCAAAGCAGATCCTTGCTGGCTCCCTGGGGGTGTTCTGTACACTTATGCTCAGATGTAGCTACACAGTCCACAGCCCAGGACCGCAGGCCTGTGACCATAATTCCAGCACTCAGCGAAGCTGATCCTGGGCTCTAAGTCTCTTTGCCATAACTTCTAATTAGTGCTGATGTGGTGGGAGCATCAGCACGATGCCTGGTATATGTCAGGCACTGGGTGTAAGTGGACTGACTTGGTAAGTCAAAATTCAGTTTAAAAGTGACCCGGTACTGATGGGGAGAAGCTGGAAGTACATACCGTGAGAAAGACTCTAGATGCTAGAAGCTGCTTAGGTTAGGGGGCTTCTGTGTAGCTTAGGGGTTTTCATACGGAATCCTCCACCAATATTTACTTACTATCAAAGTTTCTTCTTTTAGTCCCTGTTTCATGAGCCTCTTTTTTTTCCCCCTTGAAAGGGTAAGAATTTGGTGGTTCTATCTAAAGTCAGCAGAGACCAGAAGGGGTATGAATGCTTCAATTTAGCAGAGGATAGGTAAGTCCAATGCAGAGACTTAGCCAGGTGTTCCGTGGAAGGCAGCTCAGGCTAGGGGGCTTCTCAGCAGGGGCTTTCCCAAAGGAACCAAGGACTATTTCATCCCCAGCTGTGGATTTGGGTATTGTTTGGGGCCATAAATTGCCTACATTATAACCTGGAGAAAACATCCACAGATAACTCCATTAGTGCTGGTTTATAGAAATATCATTTAATAAGAAAAGAGAAAAACAATCTCAAGACTCCAAAATTTAAGTTGTCTAATAACATAATTTCAAGTAAAATGAATATGTGATTAAAACTTCTTGATTTCCCAAAAACCATTCAGAGGAGGCTTTGACCAAAGCAAAGCGGCCTTAGCTCTGGAGTGTCTTGTCCTGGGGTCTACAAACCTCTGTGGCCCACTCTAGATTTGGGGACAACACAGGAGGTCGATGGTCACAGGAGTGGCTGGACTGTTTCACTGGCTTTGCACAGTCGCCATGCCTCAGGAGTCTCTGCAGAAGCACTCAGGCATTAGGGTTGGTTCTCATGAGCTCCACGTCGGCCTGCACCATCTCTCTTACCAGCTCCTGAGACAGACCCCAGATCCAGAGTTGGCAGTGAGTGTGGGGTTTCTGTCACCCTCTCCCACAACACCTCCTTGCAAGGCCCATAGCCCTCCAGTAAGAGCTCACAGCTAGCCACTGTGAGACCCTGCCTTGGAGACAAAACTTACATCAAAGCCAACGCGGGGCTTCCAGTTCAGTTTCTGCTGAGCCTTGGAGCAGTCTCCCTGCAGAAAGTCCTGTGGAGAGACAGCAGATGAGGTGGGCACACAGGAGCTCCATATGTACAACTTTCCCACTCTGTCTCACCAGTTACAGTCCATCCTGTCAGTACCGAGGTTTAAACTAGGACCTCGCAAGTGAGACATCTCCAACTCATGCATGCCCCACCCCTGAGGGCACTTCATCCTAGTGACTTTTTTTTTAAAAAAAGATATTAAGATGTCAAGAGAGCTACTGTGAGAACTGTTTCGAATTACTGCACTTTCGCGGCAAAGGCCAGGGGTAAATCATGTCCGCTCCTCCAAGACACGGAGCTCCACTTCAGAATCTCAATTCCAGGTCCTCGACTCACAGGGCCCCGGCACACTGGCTGGGTCACTTCCCTAGAACCCACCCTTCCCCAGGTCTGGTCACCAGGTCTATAGCTCTTGCCCAGCCCCTGGCACCTGAGTATCCCTCCTGGATTCTGAGCAGAGGATCCTGGACTCCAGTCTCCGGCTGGCTTTTGAGACAGCCTGCAGGGAACCGCACTGTGGCCTGCCTGGGAGAGCAGAGCTTGCAGCAGTGGCCAGCTCACCTCCAGCTTGGCTAAGGTGAAGACAGTCCTCTTTGCCAGCTAGCAGCAAACCCACATGCTCCTAAAGCAAAACCTCCTTTTCCTAGCCACAGTAGAGGGTCTGTTCTACTGTTCTCTTTCTTCCTTAGAAAATGGGGGGTGGGGGGATTCTTTCTCGACTCATAGGGCAAACACACAAACCTCCTTTTGAAACCCTGTGCATCTGAGGCCATGCACCTCTGTCAGCCTAGACCCTTTCTGTAGCTTCTTTCACCTCTGATTGCTCTTTCCAGGTTGACTTTTATAGGAGACTGAGCCTTATCAACATATAATGCTGAGGTCAAGTCTCTAGCTCAGCTCAGGGTTCCCAGAGAATTCTATAGCAAGAGAAGCTCATGTTCATTCATATATGAGGTGCCCTTGTGGAAGGAAGGCAGACAGCAACAAATAAGCCAGAAACAGAAGAGATGGAAATCCTGCATCACTCACAGCTCCTTATTGCAGGTCTCAAGACTAACGAGAATCTCAAGAGTTGAAAGAGAAGGAAGGAAGGGAAGGAGGGAAAAAAGAAAGAAAAAAAAGCAGGAAAAGTCAGGTCTGTTCATATGCCTGTACCCAGTGGTGCACATGCTGAGACAACATAGCCAGGGGCTGGGAATGTGGGAGGAAGAACAGCCGTCCTTAAGATACTCTATTTTAGCTGTACACTGTCTGACAGATGATCCAGCTACTCTGAGTGACAGCCGCAGAGAACCAAGCTGCAGTAGAAGGCCTGCCCTGCTCTTGACTGCCCTGAACTTGGCAGGCAAGGCACTGTGTTCTGGATTTCAGATAGGTGGGGATGTGGGGGGCATGGGGCGGCAGCTAGGTACAAGCCACAAGGTGCTCACCTGGACCTTCCAGGGAGAGGTGGTCTGGATTTCATTTCCCTGCCGGAGTCTTTACTCTAGCAGAGGACATTCAGGGACTCTTGGTCTCAACCATCCATCATTGCTTTTTAGGCTTGAATAAATCAAATTCCCAAAGGCTTTGCATTTCACAATATGCTAAAGTACCCACTTCCTCCCCAGAGTGTTAACCAGAGTGAAGCAAGTTATTTCTGCTGTCCTAAAAGCCCATTTCCAGACTCCCCAGGAAAGGTAGGATATAAGAATTAGTAATTAGCAGTTTTAGCATGGTGCTACCTGGAGCTGCCTATGTAAGTGGAAAAACAAACCAAGTAATTTATTTCTCTTTACTCTCCCTAAACAAACTTATATGTACTTTTACAGCGCTTCTCTATTAGTGTAAAAGTCACACAAAGATATTCCTTCTTTTTCCCCAGCGGAAGCTGCATAGTTGGCAGCTGTGAAACAGTGTCTGCCTGGCCTTCCCCTCACTCCTACAGCAGCGTCAGGAGAACATGGCTGCTGCTGAATCACACACCACCAGCTGTAAATCAGCCAGCACAGCGTGGATGCAATTCATGGCTGTGAACATACAGTTAAAAAAAAAAAAAGCCCTAAAACCCAGTTTGGTTTCAAATGATTGCAGTAGGCTTGGGAAAGGGAGTGTTGTATTGTAATTATGTTTCCTGTATTTTTCTACAAGTAGCTCATAATATAAAAACAACAAGGCAACTACAATTAAGGAAAAAGAAAAATGGTTTTCAAAAGCTTAGCAACAGACACTACTAAAATACGCTGTAAAAGTATTTCATTGAAACTAGAGACGGGCCCAGCTAAACTTCCCAATTTAGTTTTGAGCCTGGCTCTTAAGACTGCAGCCTCACAGCTTCCTTAGCCTTCTGCCAAAGCTCTGTCTCCCTGAGATTTAATTAGATCAAGAGGCCTTGGGTAGGAAGAGCATGTGGTCCTATCAGAACAAAGCAGTGGCTCTTCTTGCCAGTTGCCACTGAGTTAATACATGGGCTAGTGAAGATATCTCTGTCTCATCAGCATTCTGTCCCCTGCCTAGGCACTGAGCTCGCCTTTGTCTCCATCAATTCAGCTTGCTTTGTACTTTACTGTCCTAAAGAAACATCTTACTAAATTGGGAGTAGGAGATGGGCAGGTAGTACACACCTTTAATCCTAGCAATCAGGAAGCAGAGGCAGGAAGATTTCTGAGTTCAAGGCCAGCTTGTCTACAGATTGAGTTCCAGTCCAGCCAGGATTACACAGAGAAACTGTCAAAAAGATGGAGGAGAGAGAGAGAGAGAGAGAGAGAGAGAGAGAGAGAGAGAGAGAGAGAGAGAGAGAGATATGGGGGGAAGGCGAGAGATATCGAGATCTATCATGGGATCTAGTCACATTTCATTTGCAAATTCTAGGCTCAGGCACACTTCAGGGTGGCACGGCACATGACAAGGCCTGCATGTGAAGGCACACAGCACTGGACAGGAGGGCCGACAGGAAATGTCCTCTAAGCATCACTTCCTCTGTTGTGCAGTGAAGTCAGAGTTGCTGTGCTCACAGGCAATGTGGGAGACAGGCCAGGGTATGCACTCCTTTTATACTTAAGTCTTTAAAGACATTTGACCTTGCATAAAATGCTTCCAATAGGGCCAAGAAACTCCTAAGGACAAATGAAAAGAATAAATTTACATTTGAATTATTTGGTTCTCTGTAGGCTTACAGCCACCATATGACAACAGAGGAAAACTGGAATTAAAGTGATGATTTATATAGAGTTTCTAGAAACTATTAACTGGGTGGTCTGGAGTTTTTCTGGGAAACAAAAACCCAAACCAAACCAAACCAACCAACCAAACAAACAAAAAAACAGTGGACAACATTTTGAGAAAAATTTAAAGCATTTAAATATGAATATGACATTTCCTAAATTTGGCTTCTGGTGTCTTTGCCATTTTCACTGCTGTTCCTTAGGTGAACTATACAGTTTCAATGTGTAATTTATTATTGTCAAATTCAATTAGGCTTAACTAAGCATTTTACAGCAGCCAAACAGCGTGAGGAACAGTGAAACTCAACAGATAGCTCTGTCCGGGCTCAGCTGTAAGGAGTTGTCCTGCAGCTGGAGCACCCACTCGTGGTGGCTTTCACAGAGCTGCAAACATCAGTCTGAGAGAAGGGCATATTTTGCTGCCATTAAATCTCAGGCTTTCCTGGCCCTTGGTCTTGTTGTAGTGGATAGATAAAGCGCCAGGCCGAGTGCGGGGGTGGGGTGGGGTGGGGGGGAGTCATTAGGTCGATTCCTGAGCCTACAGCAGTTAACAGAACCCAGAGAAGGAGGGCTCACCCTGCTCTAATTAGAGGCCACTTTGGGGAAGATCTCTGCGTTCCCTGTGCACTGCTGTCAAGATAGCAAGACACCTTTCAGCCACACAGGTTACTTTTCTTCCCCTAATGTGATTTTGATTGTTCTTATACAAATTAAGTCCCTTCAGTAAACCCTCATCCACTTTCTTAAAATCACAGTAGGGAAGCTAGGGATGAAACTGGATCATGTAGGGTAACTCCAAGCTCAAGCCCTCCCTCATTTCTTTTTCTCCTTTTTTTTTTTTCTAAGTTTGATTTGGGAAAATTATAACATTTAGATTGAATTACAAGTTGGGTTGGGTTTCCTCAGCAGGTTTGTGGTAAGGTTTGCAGGAACCTCTGGTGAGGCAAAGAGACTTTGAGAGTGTAAGAGCTCTTGGCAGGGTGCTGTTAAATTTCTAATGTACAAATTGGAAGAAACTGACTTTGAGCGCCATAAACAAGAAGGTGCGCAGACAGGGATATGACTAAGGAGAACGTAGTTGGAAACCTTGGCTAAACATCTTCAGGAATTTAAGACATGGAGTGGCACAAAAATACTCATTTCCCCCTCCTGCTTTTCTTGGAAAAGCGAAATTGAAGACTAGCTCAGGTTCCTAGGGAATAGAAGAATGTCAAAGAATTAGGTCCTCCATCTGACTATATGATATGCTAATGAGTGAGGAGGCAAGCTCCCCTTGGGAAACACAGAACTGTTAAAAACAACACAACACAACAGAACTTCGGGGAAGCCTTTGAAGTTGCACTATACACCCCAGTCAACACTCTAGACAGGGAGTGCAGCATGGAGGGGAAGTGAGGAAGAAGCCTGAAGGTCCCCACCTCCCCACTCCCGGCAGCACCCTGCTTTTGGCGACCTGTGTAGTTTTTGCCCTCCTGTGCTGCAGTTTATCCATGGCTTAATCCTACCCAGGGAGAGAGCTAACCTCAGGGCAGTGCAGTGAGGAGCAGTCTGGCCAGTTCCCTCTCCTCCTCTGGAAGCTGACACAAGGAGAAAACAGCAGGTTGTCTCGTCTGCTCAGGAAGCGGGCTCAGGGGACTGTCCATCCAGCAGGGCTGACAGAGTGCCTCAGAGCTAAACTGATACAGTGCTTGGCCAGCCTCACGAAACACGATTCCCGAGTGTAACACTGCAAAAGCTGTTCCCAGCCTCTGCACAAGGCCACACCAGGCCACTGGCTCTGGGTAGTCATCCCACATGGTCTTAGACTAAAGCCACTGCTTAGAGCTCAACATTTACCACTGTGCATCCTACTGGTGGGCTCACTTAAGGACCTGCCTGTCATGCTGCCTGTTCTTCTGGATGCTACCTTCTTTCACAAGAGATTTTAAAGTCCTGTGGTCCCTTCACTCATGCCACTTTCCTGTGAGAAACTATGCAGCAGCTACTAACAGGTACTAAACAAAGGGAAAGAAATGACCATTTACATGTGGGCTTCACACACTGATAAAAGAGGCTACCGATTTCTAGAACTTTCTGGAAAGTGAATGAGGCTGTCTTTTTCCCAGTGTGCCTACCCATCAGTATATCACACACACACACACACACACACACACACACACACACACACACACACACACACACACGCAGGCACACACACACACACACGCAGGCACGCAGGCACGCACGCACGCACGCACGCACACACACCTTTCCTTTTTCATTATATTTTTTAAAATATAGTTAGCATAAGTAGGGAAGTAGAGCTAGGCGAAAAAGGCTCTACAAGTTACACAGACAAAATATTTATGACCGGTCCTCCAAATCTCTGGTCTTTGCAAACACAGCCTCATGCAGCCACTGATCGAGGACAACAGAAAAGTAGACACCAGTACCGAATGTGTGCAGATTCTGTTTGTCACTGCTGTCTAGTGATCACAGCACCTGCTGACAGCAGCCAGTTTCCTAGGACGATTCACTGAGTTCAGAAGGACATGCTTCCGCCTGCCAATCATCTTATACAGGGATCTTTGAGGATTTTGGTGTCAGAAGGGGATCTGGGAACCAATCTTCTGAGGATTCTCCCCAACACAGTCAACCCTCAGCATCCTCAGAAGATTGGATTATTATTTTCCCTTTAGAATGTTAATGAGTCTTGAGGAAGTTTTCTCAGGCCAACATGTAAGAGACATGGGCAGAGGTCCATTCTCCTCTGTGGACTGAATCACACATACCACAGCACATACACTGACCAAACTGTAGCTTCTCCCTTAGTGCTTGGAATTTTCTCCTACTGCCTGTCTGCGCTTTACCCATCACCCATCTAATACAGAGCTTTGACTGGGGCACAGAAACAGAAACCAAGCCAGGAGCACTCTTTTCAGCCTGTATGAGTGTGTGGGACCCAGGCTTAGCCCATTCCATCAGGCCCACTCTGAGTGAGCAAGCATTCAGAGGAAAGTATTTAAGGAGCCATGTCTAGTAGCCTGGAGATGTGCATGCTCACAGCTAAGTGTCCAGCAGGTCGCAGGTAAGACTTTCAGGAGGTTACCTTGCAACTTACAGATTTATGACACCTCTGTAACTGTTCTGTGTCTATACCTGTAACATGGAATGAACTTCCTTTTTCCTGTGAGCATGGGGTTTTGGAGCCTAGTGCTTACAGTAGCATCAGTGCAAGGAAAGTGAATTGAATGACTTACTATAACTGGAGACCTCTGTCCCTAATTCTTTCACTAAAGTTCATCCTAACCAGCTAATGCGGGTGGTGGTGGTGACTCACACTTAAAATGTAAGGGCCACTTAATGACAGGGAGATAAGATTGTTAGTGACCTCAGCATTCCAGGCTTCAAAGTCAGCACCATCTTCTTTGAAAATTACTGGCTACTGTTAATAACTGGATCTGGGGTGTAAAGATTTGCCCATGCTAGTAGGAGGTGGCATAAAGCCCGAGGAAAGGAGATAAAGCACCTTTAAGTGGACCGATTAGGGACTGTTGTGACATAATTGGCCAGTGGCGTTCTGGACATAAGATGCAGGCTGCATTTCTTTTGCCACTTAGCGCTTTCTGCCCTCAAAGCACTTTGCAGAGTTCAGCTAATTAAAGTTGAAGACAGCCACACTCAAGATGCAACTCAGGAGATTCTGTATCTGCTTCCGAGGCCTTCCTACAGATGAAAGTGTCTTGGAGCTAAAAGCCGATCTCTGTTAGCCCTCTAATCTTGAGCCTGGGCCCTCTTACCCAGGAAGGCAGCTTAGGCCATGGGCCATCCTGCGGTGCACAAGGAAAAGGACATTCTCGTTAAGCTTGCTTCCTCCTTGCTTGTTAGGCAATCTATCATATCAGAGAAAAGCCTTATTTTGAAATGCAGATGCAAAAGGACATTGTAACTAATACAGCTCTCCTTACAATACAAATGGGGTAGTTTTCCTTTGAGTGTTTCTCAATTTACATAGCACATTAAGCTTCTCTATTCCAGGAATTCTCTCTTCAGAAACGTCCCTATCTACTCGTGCTTTGCCTCCTCCTAGCTCTTTCCCTAAGCTAAATGGAAATGACTTAAGAGGGCTATATCTGTATGTTTCAGCATCACTCCCCTAGTGACTCCTGTGACACTTGAGGGCTAGCTGCATAAACTAGGGCAACTACCACACCACACCCTGCATTTTGGGTACTTCTTTCAGCCAGGAACTCTTGAGTCCCGGCATTTGTGAGTTTCTTGAGGAGCACAAGGAAAGATGAACATTAATACAGATCCTTAGGTTTTCCTCAGTTTTATTTTCCACCATCATGGCTAAAAAAAGATTATCTGGCTGTGGGGACCTGTACTGCGTGGCTACATGTTACTCTTCCTTTTCTTTTTCCATAAAAAGAACAGAATTCCTCTGTCTATCTGTAGAGACATTTCAGGCAGATGTCATGAAGCCATCTAGTGGCAGGGGCTTGGATTAGAGGCAGCATTTCTGGTTCTTGATCTAGCAGTTACAATGTTGAAAGGACTAAGCCTTCCAAAGAAAATAGTATATTTATTCTGCATTAATATGACAGGCAAAGAGATTTCTAAATAATGTATCAACATGTGAGGATATTGATACATGCCGATGCTGGATAGAGGTTGACACAAAAATGCAGCCACTCTGTAACTCAATGAATATGTCGCATTAGAGCAAACTTAGCAACGGTGATGGAAACAAGAATAGTGGCCAAAGGGAGGATGCTGAGAGGCAAGAAGCAGAGGGAGATCTTTGGGGAGACTAAATGAATGTCCCCTAGGTAGACAGAAGCAAGTTGCAGGAGCCCACACATGTGTACATGTGTCAGAACTGGTCCAACTGCAGTTAACATCTGTGAATCACTAGAAACTTGATCTCAACAAACATTGTTAGTTATTACTAAGGACACAGAGGTATCACTGGCGGGAACTCGGACAGTTAACTTAGCTGTTTCTGAGCATCGCTTGAGTATTAGGTTCTAAATCTATAAAACAGATAAATACCATCTATGCTACAGGACAGTTGTTAAAAGTTCAAGGCTACAATAAACAACTGCCAGACCCCCACCCCTGTCCCCTGAGGTGCTGAAGATCAAACCGAGCATTCTATCCTAGAGGAGCCCAGACTCCAAGTATTGCACACATTCTACAACCTTGTGCTCTGTTGCCAGACACCGATTCTGTCAAGCATCGAGGAGGCAACTGTAGATAAGGTAAGGCATGGCACCTGTCCTGAGCTGGGGAAATGATAAGAGGTGAGTAGAGATATGAGGAGGAGATCAGCTAATGGGGACTGTGGTGAAAAGGCTGTAGATGTGTGGATTTGACAGTACTGGGACAACCGTGATGGCTAAAGGACATTCTAAAGAGTAACATTTAATCAGAGATCTGAATGGTAAGAAGAAACCTGTCGGGCTGGAGAGATGGCTCAGAGTTAAAGGCACGGACTGCCCCTCCAGAAGTCCTGAGTTCAATTCTCAGAAACCACGTGGTGGCTCACAACCATCTATAGTGTGATCAGATGCCCTCTTCTGACCTGTAGGTGTATGTGCAGACAGAGCATTGCATACATAATAAATAAACGAATGAATAAGTCTTAAAAAAAAAAAAAAAAAAAAAAAAAAAAAAAAAAAAAAGAAGAAGCAAAAACCTGTCATATAAAGATCTGGGTAAGAGGTCTCTTTGGGGACACCACTGGTAGGAGGTACATTAGTGAGCAGGACTTCAATTCTGAGGTAAACAGACTAAGCCACTGATTGTGGACACACAAACAAGGGAAAGGCAGCCCATGGTGAGGCCAGAGAAGGTTAACAAGACTCGTCATGGATCCCAGGCCAACGCTTTATTCTCTGAAGCACACCTGACTGTCCCTTAGATTAGGAGCCTGTGGGCCACACTTAAAAAAGCTAGCTGATTTAAATGATTTAAGTAGAAGCCTGAACTTTTTTTTGGAGGGGGATGGAGGCAACATGATTTTCAAAAGTATGTCACTGACTTCTAACTCTTGATACTGACTTATGGAAGAGTTTATTCTTCTTTCTGTACTAAACTCTATGCATGATCCTCTGCTTCTTACAGTCAAGTAGCCCTTGATCTGGGTATCTGATCTGTACTGTAGGGACCAGGTCAGGGCTACTG
The DNA here is from genome assembly GCF_903995435.1 of Acomys russatus. Lineage (NCBI taxonomy): Eukaryota > Metazoa > Chordata > Mammalia > Rodentia > Muridae > Acomys > Acomys russatus. Next base: position 16,447,129 of record NC_067139.1, read on the forward strand.
CAGTGAGGATTCAGCCTGATACCCAGATGGCTCCAGGAGGCCAGGCACCTAGCTGTTGTGCTCAGATGCTCACTAGAGTGCGTTAGCAAGGCTATCCCTCCTCTGGCCAAACGAGGACAGCAAGAACCTCTGAAGGCTAATTGAGAGGCCTCCACCCTTCACTTTCCATCTGGATACTGGAAAGCTGGAAGCCTGAACACCTCTCACTTGCTGAGGAGACTTCTATCTGACCAGCTCTTAGGGTGGAACACATCACTGGGAACCAGTTTCCTTTAAAGGGTTTTCACATACCATGTATGTGTTTGTGTGAGCATGTATATTGTTGAGAGGCCAGAGAAGCAGTCCTTTACCATCCTAGTACTGATAGCAGGGAGTCTGGGCTTTGCTCTGGGTCCTGGGGAGTTTAATCATGAGAGGTTTTCAGAGACATCTGTGTATGCTCTCCTAGCTCACAGGAGTCAAGAACAAGAGAGTAGATCAGTTAGGATGTCCAAGCCATATGGGGGAAAAATGAGGCTCCCAGATGACAGTGGTAGTGGAGTGTGGCCATGGAAGGATAACTGCGGAAGTAGAACACAAAAAAATTTATGGCTTGATGGGTTGTGGATGAAGGGAATAAGGATGCTGGCTTTGAGAGCAAAGGTATTTATGAATTTAACTATATGAGACATTTCATTATAGCCTCACTAGCTTTATGAATATCTCTGATTCAAGGCAACTTCTTATTTCTAACATTACAAGACAAGGCTCTCTTAAGGTTATTTTTGTTAACCTGCTGGTAACTCTTTCTGTCACACTCCATGGCAGGCACTTGATAAGATGCCATTGCTCATGAATCCTGGCTACTCATGTGAAAGGAAGACGCCTTCTTTTGTGACCAGAGCTGGTGAACAAGTGAAGAAAGGGTTAAGCTAAGCTGTGTCTACTGTGCTCTACCAACACGTCCTACTTTTATTCTCCACTTGCAGCCAGAGGAAGTCCGAGAGGTGGCCTTTCACATGACATCATAAAAGCCTGATTTATCGCCAGCCACCAAACATCTAGAAAATCATAACATCCTTTCAGGAAAATGCAGTGGAAAATAATCAGGCTGGCTTTGATGAAAGCTTTGGTGGGGACTCCAAGTGTGACACCCTGCACAGTCGCCTTTGGCAGGTGCTTTGTTTGCCCTCGGTGCTGGCCTTGCTGACAAGGCCGAGGGTCTGATCTAAGTGACAGCCTGTGATGGAGTGCGGCTTCCTGTCCACAGACCAAATAAGTTGGGATCACAGTCTTCCAGCTTAATGAAAACAGCACTTCAGTGTATGTGAATATGCTTTGGAAATGACAGCTTGGACCAGATGTGAGAAATTATTGACTAGGGGGGTATATAAAAAAAAACCATGCCTTGTTACATAATCCACTGCCATGTCTGAGGATCATGGCTGCCATACATCCTGTACTGTACCAAAGATCTGATCTCTGGGGATGATCTGAGGACCTCTTGTACGCTACCCAGGACCTCTACTGCAGAGACACTAAGCTCTAGATTTGTCTTAAGGACACAGATCTTCAGCTAGACCTTTTCACCTCAAGACATTTCACCCAGAGTATTTCCTGAGCAGCATACTAGTGACAAAGGGGTCTAAGAGATAATGGAACAGAGATATCTCCCTGCCAAATGTTAGAGGACATAAAGGGGCAAACGAGTTCCTCACAGCACAAGTTCTGCATTCAAGGATGGGATCCCTTCATAGTGATTCTTTCTTAGTCAGTTGACAAAACGACCAAGCAGGAGCCTCCTGTTTCTAATGCATATGATGTGCTCTACAAATAAACCCAGGAAGGAAGGTCAGAGTAGCTGAGAGCCTCACATGGCTCGCAGGAGTAGTGATGGTGCCTAAGGAAGCTGTATGATCTTGATCTTCGTATTTAAAATGAATGAAGAGTATGTCTCAGCTCCTGGTCCTCTAAGGCTAAGATGCTCCCAGTGGACTTTCCCCAGAAGAACTAGACTCTGAGACAAAGATTCTCTAAGGCACTGCTTGCTTTCTAGGACTACAAAGAATACTAAGAACTGCTTGGCCAGAGAACTAAAAGGGCTAGGGAAATGCTTGGGATCTGACTGCATCAGGAATGGCTATGATCTTGAACCATGACAATTCGTAACAGAAATAAATTGCTCTTGAGGATGCAGACCTCTATAGTTTTCAGGGTCTACAGAATGAAGGAGACTGCATTGTCAGGGTTTGTGTCCTAAGTGGTAGTAGAGCAGGTCTGGAGAATGCTTCAGCCAAAGATCTTGACTTTTAAGCTTGGCTACTGATAATTCAGATTCGAAAGGGTTGCCTCAAAATATCACTACCCTATGGAGGTTGCAACAGCGACCACGAAGGACCTCCCAGTCTATTTCCTCACTGAATCCGGGTGACATTCACAACATTCATCCTCCGTCCTTCATTATGCACTCAGTGGCTTTAGATGTGATCATCAAGGAGCTCAAAGCCAATGATGGACACTATCAAGCAGATGGTAATAAGTTACATGAATCTTGCTCAGGGCAAAGGTGATAGAGCCAGCATGACTCTGGCAAGAAAACCAAGGCTACAACTTGAAGAGGTACATGAGGAGTAAGGGAAATAGACACCGTAGTTAACGATCACAGTACTGTGTTCAGCACCCTACCTACTGAAGCACATGTACAAATAAACACGGGGTAACCTGTCAAGAACTCCCCCTGGGAAAGTCCCAGGGTTAAGGTCCCTTTGTGGAAAACAGAGGAAGGGTACATAGATGAAGGATACACGGTGAGAGGACTCAGACAATGTTTTCTAGTTCTCAAGAGGGTAGTGAGGAATGAGCATGGGTCAGGAGCAAAGGAGCAAAGGTAAGGTATCTAAATACAGGAAGGTAACTCAAGGCCCACACAGGGGTCTGAGAACGTTTTAGGAACCTCTATAAGGACTGGCGGTGGTATAGGGTAGCATGGAGCTTTCCACTCTTGCTAGGGGTGGACCTCAGATGCACAGCAATTAGCACTAGCTCAGCCTGAACTTGGCTGCCAAATCTTTCTGAGCAGAATTCCAGCTCTTTCTAGTATTTTCTGGATGACCTGACCCTCAATGGGCCTATAATACAGTATCTGCTGATGATAAAGAGACAAGATAACACAAATAGCTGATATGGGCGGATACTCAAACAGCAGCTACTGTGTGCATATACCTCTATGGCTTTACTAGAGCCAAGAGAATCAAACTGACAAGGACACTCGGGACTTCCATGCTGGTTCTGTGATGTTGCCTTCAAATGTCTCCCTATGTAAGCCCTGAAGTTCTAACAAGCTGAAGCTTCCCCTTCCCCATAAGTTGGAACCCTCTTTTTCCTTAAACACCGTAAAAGCCTGCTGAATTTGGGGTCAAAGAGACTTTGTGAGAGCCAAGTGAGACAGGGATTGTCTCTAGGCAACCATGTACTCAGAATAATTGTTATGAGCCTTGGGGTGGGCTATCTCATGCTGAGGTCCAGTCTTCTTTGCATACAGTGCCCTACGGCACTGACCCATTTAGCCAGCAGGTGGCTCATGCCCCATATAGCAGTAATGCCAGTCCACAAGCAAGAAGAAATTATGTAGGACTAAGTATTGGAAGGAAAAACTAAACAATGGTGAGGAGGTATGCTACCGAGGTGAAGAGGAAGCAGAGTCTTGGCTGACAGGACTGTAGAACTGCCATGGAAGAACTGCAGACATGCACCGAGGGAGGAAGCCCCTTGGGCCAGGCCCCTGGAATGTGAGGACTGATAATCAGAAGCCTTGAGTTTCAGAGTGCTTCAGCTTCCTCTAATGAGGAAGCTGTTCTGGGTAATGCTGACTCCAGGGTAAGGCATGATTTATGGCTTTGCCAAGAAAGATCTGTGGCTTGGGTGTGGTGCTAGATGCCTGCTTTCCCAACACTTAGGAGGCAGAGGCAGGAAGATGAAGAGCTGGATGCCAGCCCAGTTCACATAGCAAGTTGTGAGCCAACTTGAGCCATATAGGGAGATTCTGTCTCAAAAAAAAAAAAAAAAAAGAATGAAAACATAGGCTGGTACCAACTCATTAACTTCATATCATGTGTGTATGTGTGTATGTGTATGTATGTATCCCAAATAAAGTATTCCTCATCTAAAAAAAGAAAACATAGGCTGAGGGAATGGCTCAGTGGGAAAGGCTCTTGGAACACAAGCTTGAAGGCCAGAGTTAAGATCCCCAGACACAGATGGATAGGCCGTTAGAGTCAGTGAGTTCCAGGTTCAGGGGGAGACTGTCTCAAAAAACAAAGTAGAGAGCCACAGAGGAAGATGCCTGATACAACTTTTGGCCTACATATACACATATACACATCGGTAAGCACGCCCACGCCTACACGCACACGCGCGCGCGCACACACACACACCAAGTAAATCAAGACAAAAAGCAAGCAAACAGAAACCTATCAAATGAACTCTTCTCCCCAAAGATCTTGGAGTAAATGTCTTTCTCTGGACGCTTGTCATATCGGGCCTGCAGTTGGTCCTGGGTGCCAATTTGAGGACTGTTGGTGGCTGGACTCACTTTTTATGAGACCCTGGGCCCCAAGACAGTTCTCTTTGTGTCAGGAATTCCAGGTCCTGGAAGAACTGAGGAGTCAGAGGGCTCACCCAACTCTCACTGTGTATCCCACAATTCCTTAGGGGCACAAGTCAGGGGGTGATGCTCCTCAGGGACAAGCCATTTCGTGTCAGCACTTTAGCAACAGGAAACGAGGGGAATATGCTCAGCTAATTGATGGAATGCAGAAAGGGCCACGAGAGATCACACCCAGGTCACTGACAGAGCAGGTCTTTCAAGAAAAAGATTTATCTTTTGTTATAGGAAGGAAATACCTCTCAAAAGGTCAGAGTGGTGTCTGGCACAGAAAGGACCTGGTGGACCCTGGCAGTGGCAGAACCTGAAGGACCACTTTGTTCCTTACCAGGTGACTCAGCTTCCCCATGGGCAAAGATGAGCTTCTCAGTAGGCACAGAAGGTGAGTTGAGAGCAGTCCATACCCTTCCAGGTAGGTGAGCAACCCTGTGTATCACACTTCAGCAGCCAATAACTGATGCTTGTTTCTTTGGACAGTTTTCTTCTGTAGCCTACATCCTCCTTTGCTTCTTAAGTTTTAATTATTTAATTTTATTACCATTTTTTATTTTTAAATGTTATGAACTTTATTATAAAAAAGCCTTGCAGATAAATAAGAACATGCTTATTCTAACTGTATAAAAATTCACTAATATAGACTTTGCGTCTGGTTAATTTTGGTGTGTGACTTTATTTTAACTTAACATGTATTATTTATATTTATTTAAATAAGCATTCAATGTATTAGGTTTCATTATGATATTTTTTTTCTTTTTCCTGAGATAAGGTCTCACTATGTAGCCCTTGCTGGCCTGAAACTTGCTATGTAGACCAGGCTGGTCTCAAACTCACAGAGATCTACCTACTTTTACCTCTCAGGTTTTGAGATTAAATGCAGGCATCACTCTGTCCAGCTTCTCTCATTATGGGTATTTAAAAACAAAATTTGTTTTTGTTGATACCTTCCTTCCCCATTTCCCTCTATCCCCTAATACTCTTCTACTCCAGTAGTCTTTTTTGCTCTCATGTCTCATGATACCTTTCCTCAACATCTTTTCTCCTCTCACAGTCTCCTTTCTAGTTCCATAGTCTATACAGAGCATATATGGGAAAAAGGCAGCAGAGTCAATAAAAATTGCTGGCAGAACTGAGTATATACCTGCAGAAGAATGAAATTAAATTCATGTTTCTCACCCTGCACAATAATTGACTCAAAGAAAATATCTCAACTTCAAATCTGAAATACTAGTCAAGTGTGGTGTCATATATTTAACCCCAACACTCTGAGGCAGAGGCAGGGATGTCTCTGTGAGTTCCAGGCTAGCTGGTATGTAGTGAGTCCCAGGCTAGCCAGAGATGCATAGTAAGAAGACCCTTTCTCAAAGAACTAAATGAAACAACAAAATTCAGAAATACTGATAATCCTAAAGGGAAACGGGAAACATAATGTAGGCAAGAACATTCTGAGCAGAACCCCAGTAGTATAGGAGAGAGCCTCCCAAACCGTGAGGTAGCATGACATGAAATTTAAAAGGCTCTTCACCGCAGACAACACCGCAGCAGAGTAAGCAGGCTGACTACAGATTGCAGAAAATCTTGCAAGCTATACTCCAGCTAGGGGGCTAATACCTAAAATAGGCAAAGATGTGCAAAAGCTGGACACAGAAACCCCCAAACTGCTAACCAACAAAAGGGTTAATGAAATGGTACAGTTATCCAAAGAAGAAAAGGGAACAGCCAATAAATATTTTAAAAAGTGTTCAACATCCTTAACTATCAGGAAAATGCAAATTAAAGTACTCTGAGTTTCTGTTCCATCTAGGCACAATTTCTATCACTAAGAAATGACAAATGCTGGTGAGCAGGTGGAGAAAAAGCAACCCTTAATTTACTGCTAGTGAAAGTGCAAACTAGTACAGACATTATGGAGACCAGACTAGAGGTTTTTCAAAAAGTTAAAGATAGAGATACCATTTGACCCAGCTCTTTCTTTTGCTTTTGAAGGACTCAGTTTAAAGGGAAAGCAATTATACCAATGAGTCTGCTTACTGTGTTGTGTGTTCTTGGAGGCTCGGCTTTACATTTTGGGGCCACTTTCATGCAAGGGTTAGTAGGAATGCACCACATTTCTTTCCCTCACACAATGAGAACACATCAGGATGTTGTCTTACTTATCTCCTCCTTGGGGTGTCCCTGGCCTTTCTGTTCCCTGCACAGCCTCTCTCCCTTGTATGTGTCCTCTCTCCTTGGGAATCATACCTTAGGTACAGGTAGACAGGACAAACTTCATTTCAGGTGAAGGCTGGCTAGTCTCTGAGGCTTCATGGTGACCATGACCCACAAATATACTATACTATATGATACGATGCTATGCTATGCTATGCTATGCTAGGGAAGCCCCGTAGCTGCTGACAGTGGGGGTGGAGTCCTCAGCCAGTCTGAATGAGTCAGGGTATCTGAGGACCTCAGGAGCATCCTTAGGCTAACTGCTTTATGAGGGCATCTATAGTACCTTACTCAGTTTTGAGCCTACTTTGGGATACCCATATACATTGTAGGAAAAAAAAATATTCCTGTTTACAATGAAATCCAGTGCTTGAAAGGTGGCTTAGCATTGAGAGTATTGGCTGTTCTTTCAGAGTACCTGGGGTTCAAGTCCCAGCACCCACCTAATGGCTCATGGCCATTCAATTCCCATCTCAGAGGATCTGACACCCTCTTCTGGCCTACTTGGGCATTAGGCATGCACATCATGCACAGACATAAAACACGTAATATAAAATAAAAATTAAAATGAAACCCATGTGTCCAAGTGCCAATGGAGAACTTACCACAGCTTAGTCCCTCCCTCACACCAAAGCCTCTTGCTCAGTCCCTAGAAGTAGGGACTTCTACATTGCTCACTCCTCTATTGGTCTCCTTGAACATATATAAGAAAATTGGGCTTTTGAAATTCTTTTAAAATATTGACTGGAGGTGAGGATAACAACACTGGCAGAAAACACTTGGGAAATGGAGCTTCAAGGACCAGTTCTCCCCAGGCTCCCACCCAGGAGCCCCTAAGGCTCATCCCTGGGGTAGGCATCAGGTTGCCTGCTCCTTAGCCCAATTCCTATGTCTGGATGCAACCTCTAGTTGGACACTCTTTCCTCCTATAGAGCTGCTAGAAAGGTCCTCATCACACCTGAGAGAACAGGTAGACTGGCTATGGCCTGTGGCCACTTGCTTCTGGTAGCCACTACTGTGCTGTGTGCCTCCAGGCCTCTGAGCAGCTGCTACCTTGCTGCCTCTGACTGAACCTAGACCTGCCCCAACATGGCCTCAGCCTTGCTGCCTTTGTTTTTTGCAAACAGGCTGATAGATGACACAGGCCAGCTAAGCTAGGCTGCTGATGGGCTTGGGGACACTGCCACTACTTATCCTTTGCACTTTCTGACTATCTTGCATTTTTACCTATGCTTCCCAGGTTCCTTGTTTACACTTTCCCTATTCTAAGAGGTAAACTTCATGCTGGAATCAATCTTTGAGAATCTCCTGTGTGGTGATAGGACCCGAACCCTTTTATATATACATTACTGATGTTACCCCAGTGCCCCAGTTAGGAATTTTGAGGCTCTGTGTCCCCTGAGGAGGAGCAGCCCTAGGAGCTAAGAGTAAAGGCTCAAGGCAGCTAAAGCTGCTTTTCTGTGAAACTCTTCCAGGGCCCTGGGAGAAGGTGAAGCCTTGTTCTGTCACAGCTTATAGGTGGGGACAAGCAGTGATATTAATATTCCACTGCCTTCTTCTGCCTTCGTTCTGTTTCCCCAAAGTGACTGAGAACTCAGGAGGGCAGAGTGTACAGTGAGTTTCCTGGTGGTGTCTGGCTCCACCTCCTGTAAGCAACAGCTCTAGAAGTCACTGAGCAAGCTTCGGGCACTCTGCAAGTGGGCACCGGCTTGTTACTAAGCCTCCTTGTCTGAGATCCCAAGCAGCTTGTGATCCCTAAGATCTCTGCCTTCTCAGTATGTCTTAAGTTGTTTTGACTGGAGTCCCCAGTTTCCTTACTGCTCCCCCTTTTCACTTATTTTCCAAGGCCGCAGCTCTACTCCTGGCTGTTGGAAAGTCTCACAGAGACTTCTTTCTATCAATCGCTTCAGCTGTTATGTCTCCTGGGAACATCACCATCTCTACCTTTAGTCTCATTCTCCCAGTGCCAGCTCTGCATTCTTTTGTTGGGTCCCAGCTGCATTCAAAGACATGGCATCCCAGAGTCTCAGTGTCTACAGAGGCCTTCCTGTAGAAGGCAACTCCATTACTCTCATAGTGGCTCTTCATCTTCAGAAGGCTTTTGTAGTGTTGGAAATCATCTGGTCACTTACTTGCTGCTTTGCCATTGGCCAGCCCAGACTGTAAACTCTGTGAAGCCGCAGCTGTCCTGGTTTGTGACCCTCTACCCTCAGGCAGGTCTGATGCACAGCAGGTGCTTAACTGTGATTTGCTGACTTGATACCGGGATGACAGTATTAAAGCTGATGACAGTGTTTCCTCTCACCAACCACACTAGCTCTTTCCCCTAATGCCTTGTTACCATTTATGCCCACACCCAACACCTAGTCTTAAAACCGTGGCCAACTTTAGCTCCTCTTGTATCTTGTTATCATCCTTTCTCAGCATCTTCTGTACTCAGACCTCTTTTTCTTCTCCCCTTGTTCTCACGGTGGCCCAATCCCTCGGTGCTCACACAGCAACACTATGTTCTCTTTCATACCCACACCCCTGCCTAAGGTCCCAACTGTCCGAGACCTTGCCTATCTCTTAGTCTTTCTGATTATCAACCCAGGAACCTGGATTTCCTGGCAAATATAATTGATGCTTTTATCCTGACTTTAATGCTTCTCACAACTGCATCCCAAACTTCTTTCCCAGGCTTATTTTCAGTTCCTTTCACATTATACTCTGCATTCTCGATGGGGTGGGTTTATCAGGAAGTAGCACTGCTGAGGGCTCCAGCCTCTGGAAGACACTCACTGGAGCAGCATTTATATCTGTGCATTCCAGGTTCTAGGAGCTTGACACAGCTGGCCAACTGCAGTGGGGGCAGTGTGGTTTCAAAACAGGCCTGAGATTCAGGCCTCCTAATGTTGTTCACTTCCCCCCTGGCAGGGTAGCCTTGCCAGGCCAAAGAGGAAGAGGCTACAGGTAGTACAGAGGATACTGGAAAGCTGAGGTCAAGATGTTAGGGAAGGAGGTCTCAGCTTTCTAAGGACTAGGGGAAGGAGGGAAAGGGAAAGAGAGAGGAGATGGAATAAGGAGGTGATTGGGGGGTGGGATGAGGAGGGGATGAGGGAGGGGGCTGCAATTGGGATGTAAAGAATTCAAACTGCAAAACAAGCAGGTGACTTATATTACTAATCCCACTACATGGGAGTAGCTCTGAGACTGGCTGAGATAGGAATGTCTATGCATAGATAAGCCTTCATGTTGGTCACAGATTCTCTGTGACTTGTTATTAGAGTGTGGCATCAAGGAAGACTTGCAGATGTCTTACTTCTGCTCATACAATGAGCAGAGAACCAGCCTTAATTGCTCTGTGCATCCCGCACACCCCATACAATTATAATGTTAGAACTGCATAATGCTTGTGAGAAATTATATTCTTAGAAGAAAAGAAGCAGACACTGAGTCTGGATAAAACCTGAAGGATTCATTCCTCTTCAGCATTCTGGATGCTGACATACTGCATCCTTCATGTTTCAGCCAAAGGTGCCTCAGTTGCTGTTACCCATCTGAACAGGACAGCTTCCAGGATAGCATTGTAGAAAGTTTCCAATCCCAATTGGTCCAGCATTTCAGACTGTCGCACACAGGACTACTGTTAAGCCTGGATTTCTTAACATTTAGAAACTGGACCACAAATGCTATCCCTGGTTTGCTTCACCATTACCCCAATTTTTTGGACCCTTAAAAGGTATTATTCATCCTAAGTCAGCCTGAAGAAACCTTAAGAGAACAACATCCCATTCTCTCTAAGGGGGATTGGGTAAGTTTTTGTTTGCTATTTTGGTCTATTGATGCTTATTTTCATTGGGAGTAGGTTGTAAGTTATTATTGGCCTTATACAGAGAGAAAACTAGGTTGGACTCAGGGACATCTCTCTTTTCCTTTATCTTTCTTTCATAGGTAAGGAGATAGGAGCTGAAAAGAAAGTAGGATACAGAAATGTAGAGGGAGGATAGAACAAAAGGTAGATTATTGAATCTACTCAACTCAAGGCTTTAATGGAGAGACATGGGTTTCTAGATGTATGTAGAGATGGGAACTCAAGCAGTATTTCATTCACTCTTTAGAAACAACAATCCAAACAAATCTTCAGAAATAGTGTCTTCACCAGGCTGAGGGTGAAAAGCATCAAGAACAGTATTTCCAGAGCAGGGATCAGACACATGTTAACAACATAGTCCAGTGTTATGGGCAGTGGCTGAACAGACTGAGAGGGCAATGTAGTGCAGAGTACGGACTGTTCTGTAGGAGATGGGAGTCCTTGAGGAGGAGTTGTCTGGGCCAAGTCTTAAAGTCTTAGGCCAGGGTGTGGAGGGATGCACTGTTAGACTCTCTCCACCTCCACCCACCATCATAGCTCTGTCTCTACAGGGATAGCCTGATGCTACCATCTCCTTGAGTACTGGAGCCTAAGTGACCTACCTGGCTTCCCACTCGTGGGCTTACCTTCATTGTGGTCTAAACTGCAGGGGCTCCAAAGGAAGAGCCCTCTGTCTTATTTATTATGCACTCAGAGCTAGGCCTGTGCTTCCTAAAAAGAGTCCCTACATACGTTCTTTTCTTGTGGTTATGTGGCCTATGGCTCCATGATTTGGGTAGTGGTTGTGGCACCTTCTTTTCAAGATCTCCCACTGTGATTCCTGGAAGCAGCAACGTAAGCACTGTGACGCTGTATGACAGTTTCAGGGTTGATAGGCTGTATGGAATTTCATACCTGGGCATTCAACACTGACCACAGTAGGAAGGAACCTTCTTTTCCAGTGTCCTGCAATCTGAGTTGTCCACTTATTTGGTAGCACAGGAGATTCGAGTATTTTTACATTGCTCCTAGGGCTCCCACATGAAGCATAACTCAGTGCTACAACTGACATCCGTGTCATACAATCTGAGTGAGAAGGACCAAGACAGCACAGGTTCTGCCAGGCCCTTGTGATTTGCTTTCACTATAAGGCATAGCTTTGAACACATGATAGGAATTAACAATCAAGTTTTTCTGTAAACAAGGAAAAGTATAGTTTCTCCTACCTCAATAAAACACAAAGATAACTGTCATATATGTTAAGTTTCATAATATTTCAACTCATAGGTCTGTTAGCTAATTACAACTCCCAAATAATGAAATGTATTCATGAATAATTTTAAATAAAATCCCCTTTGTAAATAGCTGTATTTTACCATTCTCATTGTAAAGCCACTATGCTGATTGGCTTTTCTGCTGACTGTTGTAAAGGACTTATTGATAATGAATTTAAAAAGCAGCAACTCCTCAACTCCTATTTGCACTTTGCACTTTGCTTTATTTCATGACACAGTGGATGTGAGTGTGACATTACCTAGAACCTGAGAGATTATTGTTAAGGAAAAAATTAAACTATGAAATTAAAAGTTCTTATTTTAAAGAAGGTGGCTATGATACTTTCCTTAAGATATTCTTTGCATGTGGGGTTTCAGGTTGCAATGCAAACAGCTGCTATAGTCTGGTTTCATGTGTATGTGTCACATTAACTCTTTCTAGCCATTGGTGCTCTGTTTTTTGAGTAGTTTTGCTGTGTACTCACAGGAAGTAAACTTGGGAGTACTTGGTGCTGAATGACAAAGAATTTACTAAATCTACTTGACAGAGCACCTTGAATGTAGCAGAATGGAACTTTACAGTCTGTTTCCTACATAGTAAATCTATTCTTTCCCCTTGGAAATTTCCCATGGGACCAGGTATCTGGCCAACTGTGGACCATTCACAGATTCTCTGGGTCTTATTTACTTCACCTAGAAAGTAGCAAAGTTGAGTTTAATACCTGAGGCCTCTGCTAGCAATGCTTTTTTGAGATGAAACCCTTCTCTTCCTCACCTGTCTCTGCAGCCTGTTCTTAACAATGGCAGAACCTGCTAAAAGCTACAAGCCTGGCAAATGCTGGAACTGTACAGAGCTGTTCTGTACAGAGCTATATCAGACCTTTCTTGACCAGGACATGTACCAAGAGATCTAGACAAGAGTTCTATGTCAATTCATTTCTTAAAAAAATTGATTTATTTAATTTTATTTTATGTGCATTGGTGTGGAGGTGTCAGGTCTCTTGGAACTGATATTACAGACAGTTGTGGGCTGCAATGTGGGTGGTAGGAATTGAACCTGGGTCCTTTGGAAGAATAGACAGTGCTCTTAACCACTGAGCCATCTCTCCAGCCCCACCAGTTCATTTCTTTAAGCAGCTCAGTACTCTGCACCCTATCAGGCAGCCTGTTAGAGTGGTACCCATCTAAAACCAAGGCATGAGCCATGCCACAGCCCATTACTAACCAGGCAGCACTATTGATGCTCCCAGACTTCCCCACCAGTTTTCCTTCCAATTTGATCAGCAAGCACACAGAAAAACCTTTTTAAAAGTTGTCTGTTGATAAAAAGCTGTGAGGAACAATGACAGTTCTTATTAGACAAAACCAAAAGAGAATGGATGGGTGAATTGGAGAAATGCCAACAATGCAGCCATGGCCTGGGGAGTTCTGGCCAGTCCTAGGAGGAAGACTGCTTGTGGTTTTCTTGGACCCTTTATGAGATGAAAGCTAGGCTTGGCATTTAGCAGGTATAACATTCTCCTTTAAGAGCAAGTGTGGCCTTGCTTGTTTCACAGTGGTGGCAATTCAACCCAGGAACTTGAGCATACTATGTATTTCTACCAGTAAAGTTGGCGGCTAGCCCTCAAGCACTAGAATGGTGACAGTTATCTGGATCTCTTGGCCATCACAAGTGCAGTGTCACACAGAGGTCCAGGTAGACTGAATGTTTTGGAAAGTAGCTGCTATAAAGCAAATACTACATTTTAAAAAAAATATGAACAACAGTGTTGCTATACTTATAATAGCATGTTAAAAACACATGTAAGAGACAAATACAAATGCAAAGGCATCACGTATTCATGGATAAAAAGGCTTCCTACTGTGGGAGTATGGGGCTCACAGCTGAGGTGATCTATGGATCAGCGCATCCATATCTAAAGCCCTGGAAGTAAGTAGAATCCATCTAAATTCCCAAGGGAATCTAAGCAGTAACAATGTCTTAATAAAAATAGAACAAAGTTGAAGGCCTCAGACATAGTGATTTCAAAACTTATTTGAAAGACAAAGCAATAGAAACATGGCAGCACTGGCAGACAGACAGATGGACAAGACAGACATGGACAAAACAGAGAGCCTGATGAACTATCACAGATGGAGCCCCTGGTTTAGATCAGGACACAGTGCCATTCAGTGGGGAAAAGGTCAGCTGGGATGAAGGTGGACACATACCTTACACCAGAGGTGAAGTCAAAGTGATAAAAATCTACACATAAGACCTCAAATTATAAACCCTTTGAAAGTAATCAGGACAAGGAAGCTTCATAGAACTGATATTAGCAATTATTTCTTGGATATACCCTCAAGAGTCTGTGGACAACAAGTTAAGTACTGTGGACTTATGTCAGAACAGTCAATAGAATGAAAGCAACTTAGAAAATGAGAGGAAACCTTTGAAAATCATATTCTCAATATATTATGAACCCCTACAATTTAATAGCACAGAACAACTCTATTAAAAATGGACAAAGGTCTTGGAATAGCCATTTCTCTAAAGAAATGCAGATGACAATAAGGACAGGAAAACATGTTCAATGTTGCTACTCATTAGGAAAACCCAAATCCAAACACCACAGTGAGATGTCGTTTTATACATGATAGGATAGCTACCACCAAAACAACAACAACAACAACAACAACAACAACAACCAGCAAGAGTTGTCAATGATGGGGAAATAAGAATCTTTGTGCTGCTGTTGGGAATGGAAGTTGTACAGTGACTACGCCCAACAGGATGGCAGTTCTTCAAGAAACGAAACAGAAAAGAACAAAACAAAAAAAACCCAGCATCTTGGCGGACATTGTGCTAGGGCTGAGCTGGGTCCTGCCAGTCCCTCTATCTACCGCCTCTGTAACTTTGATCAAGTGAACACTGTCTCTCTTAATTGTTCCATCTACACCATGGGCAGTAGAAAGCACATGACATGAGGATGTGACTGAGAACACTGTCATTAACATACATGTTACACCATGGATAAGTAACAAACTGGCTTATTCCATCTGGAAATGTATACAGCAGTCATAATGTTTGTCCTTATTTTATAAAAAAAAAAAAAAGATAGGATTTCAGAGCTGAAGAGATGGCACAGCAGTGAAGAGGACTGACTACTCTTCAAAGGACTTGGGTTCATGTCCTAGCACTCGCATGGTAGCACACTGTAGCTGGACTGTAACTCCAGTCATAGCAGATCAATGCCATCCTCTCATCTCCATGGGTACTGGGCTAACAAGTAGTACACAGATATATATGGAGGCAAAATTCCATACACATAAAATAAAACTATTTAATTAAAATTACGGGATTTCAACCTATGCCAAAACTATAAATATTTTATATAAATAAGTTTTTTTCAGTTAAAAATGGGGAATATATGCATATGACTAGTCTTAGAAAAAAAAAAAACAGTCATGGAGCTGGAGTAATGTCTCAGCAGTTAAGAGCATACACTGATCTTCCAGAGGACCCAAGTATGGTTTCTAGTATTCACATTGGGCAGCTCATAGCCACATGCAACTACAGCTCCAAGGGGTTTGACATTCTCTTCAGGCCTTTGCAGATGCTTGCACTCATAGGCACACACCCCCACTCTGCACTTACAATTAAAAATAAAATAAATATTTTTAAATGGGAAAATCCAAGTATTCATTTCTATATACTTGCTTTTTAAAAATTCAGTTTATCGATTTCCCTTGAGATAGCCATCAGTGTGCAAGATACTAATGGTAGAAAGTACATCCAACATAAAATTCACCATTGTCATCTTTAAGTGCACAGAGCAATGGCCTTAAGCACATAATCACTATTTTTAAACCATCAATACCATCTTTCCACAGAGTTCTTTTCCTCTTACAGAAGTGAAACTATGTAACTGTAAAGCGTTCCCTCCCTGTTCCCTTCTCTCCAGTCCCTGAGAACCCCTGCCACCCTACTCTGTCCCTTTGAATCTGCGTTTTCTAGGGATGTCATAGGAATTGAGTCGATATGTGACTGGCTTATCTCATTTAACATAACCTTCCCAAGATTCATCCATGTGACCCGTGTCAGCGTTCTCTGCGGGCTTTAAATCTGGCTCAGGTTCCATTGTATAATAAGCACCATGTTCTCTTTACCCATTCCGTCATTGATGGACATATGAGCTGTTTTAAGTGTGAATAGTTATACAACTATAAATAATGATTACAAATATCTGCTTTGGACTCTACTTTTAATTCTTTGAGTTCTAAACACAAAAGTGGAGTTACTAGAGTTTTGGAGGTGTGTGCTGAGACATGCAAGGCTTAGTAACAAAAGAACTGTACAAGTGTACAAGTCAGAGGAGTTGTAAATTCTAGAATTACTTATTATTTCGCTTGCTAAATTATAGCTCAACTCTTCCCTTAATTTATTCATTATGAAAAAAGTTTAAAGTTATACTATTTTCTTTAACTTTATCCCCCAGCTAGATTTACTACCACAAATCATGAACTCAGACTCAGAAGGGGAACCATCTGCAAACAGCTTTACAAACAGTGAACCACTATAGGCGGGAAGAGGGAATGGTTTGGTGGTTGGAGTGCAAGCTCACTTTTCCAGATCCAGGTTGGGTCCTGAATGCACACTGTGCACACGAGAGATTCTATTGGCAAAAGGACTGAATGAACACCACACACAGTTGGAGCAGGGCTGAAGAGGCCGTTAAGGAAGCAATCTTTACAGTGACCTACTGGAGTCAGAAGGAGAGACTGAAGTGTAGTCTCCCACTGGCCCATGCTGGAAACCGTGTGTGTGTGTGTGTGTGTGTGTGTGTGTGTGTGTGTGTGTGTGTGTAGGAGTGGAATAGGAGGCACAGGTATAGCATCTTCCAGAGCCCTAGCCCCCTTCTGCTGCATAGAGGCCCTCAGTGAGGGGATACCTAAGAAGGTTTGCTTCCAACAGGATGGATGGCAGTTACCTAGGAGTCTGGGTCTCTTGAGTGACTCGTGGTGTCTGACCAGGAAACTCTCACAGAGATCTTTGAAGACATCAGATTTCTGATGAGCATGAAGCCCATCATACTGGCTCTCAAGGGTAGAGCAGAGTATCTGCTTCATGGATGTTTCCCAGAGCTGAGAGTGAGAAGGATATAGTGCAGGTGTGTGTGTGTGTGTGTGTGTGCGCGCGCGCGCACGTGTGCAGACAGCCTATTAGTTTCAGCACTGAGTGCGGTGCTTATACACTTAGGCAGGTGCTGAAATGAGAAGCTGGGCTTGTGGATAGTATGGCTGGTGGAATCTGCATGACAGCTACCTCAGGGATCATAAAAACCAGATGAGCTAGGAGATAACTGCTGTATAGTAACTTACGCCACAATAAAGATGTCAGTTTTTCCTATTATTTTATAACATTGACTAGCTTAGGAATGCTTTCAAGCAGGACACTGATACCCTCCACTGTTAAAAACAGACTTAGGCATTTATTAACTGGTATTCACACGGCTTTTCACTGCCCAGGTTTGTGAAGCGAGACCAGATTTCCTGTCCTCAGAATTCCTTCAGCAAATGGTGAGGGAGGTAAAGCATTTCTATCCCAAATGACAGCCAGGGCAGGCTGCGCTCACACATTCCTGTCCCTCCCTCTGTCTTTCTCCAGGGAGAGTTAAGAAAATTCTTGTCCATTAATTTTTTTTTTCATTATGTCTAAAGGAAAAAACCCTGTAACAAAAGGAATTCTAGACCCTTCCCCCAATCACTAACACCTCTCCTCCTTTTTTCAGTTAGTGGTGAGTTCTGGGGACAGCAGAGTTAAAAAGGCTGGGCTACTCCTCAGTCCTGCCTCACCACTGCTGGGGCCTGCAACTTTGGAGCATTCTCATGGAATGACTCAGGGTGAGGACTTTGAGGGCTGTGTGTGTGGATAAATTTCAGAATGATTATCTAGAAAACGTGCCCCTGAATCCTAAATGAAGACTCTGAGGGTTATTTGCCTCTCTTCTGTTTATACAGTCCATTGTGAACTAACTTTATACAGACTATGATCCTTCATGATGAAAGTGTATATGGTGCCATTTCCATGTAGGAGTTTGAATGAAATACTGTTTTTTTGGTTGTTGTTGTTGTTGTTTTTTGTTTTTTTTTTAATCTCACAGTTGCTTCTTTAATGATACTGTTTCCAAGCTGAAACTACCACGTGTCAAGTCACATTTCACCCAACTGTTCACTAAAGCTCAGAGTCCTACCAACTGCTGCTGGTCACCGAGCCCCGGCTTTACCCAGCAGAGCCCAGACACACAGGTGCCTGCAAAAAGGGAAGGAGACATGGCATATGCATCATGGGACGGGTTAGATGGGTAAGCAGGATGGTGAGCTCCCTGTTTCCATCCAACACCCACCTGTTCACGATATACCCATCTATTGAACATGAGCAACAATAACAACTGCTCTTTAAGAAAAAGTTTTTTTTAGGGCTGGGAATATATTTCAGTGGTAGAACATGTATTTGGCATGTATGAGGCTAGGTTCAACTTGTAGCACCACATACAAACACAGATGCAAAAACGAAATGCTTGGCTTTTTGCAGCTCAGAATTTTTCTCAGATATGAGGCACCCAGGCATCAGGCTTGGAGCACCCTGAGGCATGAAACTGCTTGCACAAGTTCTGTCTAACTGGTTAAAAACACCCAAGGAAGCTGGACAGTGGTGGCACATGCCTTTGATCTCAGCATGTGGGAGGCAGGGGCAGGTGGATCTCTGAATTTGAGGCTAGCCTGGTCTACAGAGTGAGTTCCAGGACAGGCAGGGCTACACAGAGAAACCTTGTCTTGAAAACAAAAGCAACCAACCAAACTATTGGAGGAGCAGGGAGATGCAGGTCCCCAGGTAGGTCAGGCAAGGGGAAGGGATGGGCTAGTTTGGGGAAGGTAAATACAGATAGCACATAGTGGGTTTTAGTTGAATAGAATACCCAAACATCCTTTAAAAAGAGCTTTCTGAGGGTGTGAAGGGCCACATGGTGAGCTAATAAGGAGTTCCTCACTCCTGGGGGCAAATCAGATCCTGGCTGTAGAGATTAGTGAGCATTCCTGTGTCAGCCAAGGAAGCTGGGAATGATCGCAGCTGGGTTGGAAGGATTGCAGGAGAATTGACACCCGGAAAACTTAAGATTTTCTGTTTTCTCTCTGACTTCATTGTTGCATGTTTTATATTGTAACACAGATCGTACAGTCAACCACGTAATTTGATGGCCTTTGGTAACTTTTTGTAATCTTTGTAAGTTAATTTTAGAACATTTATCCTAGTAAGATTTGTAGTAAGTTAATCTTAGAACACCCACCCCAATAAGATCCTTGAGAAAAGTGTTGAAACTAAATATCTCTTGGGCTATGGCTTTCTTGTGAGGGTGAAATCCTGAACATCACAGTTTGTCATTCCTTTCCACTGGAGACTGGTACTTAGCTCTAAACATGATTAGGTGTTGTACCCATGAACCACATTCAGCGTGTCTACTAAGGCAGAGAAGGGAGACATAGGGTGGATACAAAGCGAGAAAACGGTAACAGGATGGCTGAAGCCAAAGGGTGTTCAAAGGGGAGGTGTTATTAGTGACAAGAGTCGGTTCCTCCCTCTTTGATCCCCTCCAATCCAACAAAGGTTTTAGTCACAACAAATGGATGTAAGGTAGTAGACATATTTTAAACTCCAGGTTACTACAACAGCAACAACAGCAGCAACAATCACTTGCAAAAAACTTCAGTTTCTAGCAAAAAGATCATTATAATTGTTATATAACCTACACTTTCATTTAAAAATCTAACAAAGCTGGGAGAGGTGGTGCACACCTTTAATCCCAGCATTGGGAGGCAGAGGCAGGTGGATCACTGTGAGTTCGAGGTCAGCCTGGTCTACAGAGGGACTCCAGTACAGCCAAGGCTACACAGAGAAACCCTGTTATAAAACAAAACAAAACAAAACAAAAAAACCCACAAATTTAAAACCCAATTCATTTTCCTAAATATTTAACATGTTGCTGAGAAAAGGAAGTCTTTAAATTGGGTACTCAGTGGTGCCCTATGAGAGAGAGAGAGTCTGTCTGGTCTGGGCCAATTTGGAGCACATCAGCTTGGCTGTAAGCTCTGCCCATGTGTCACATTGCTCCCCATCTCAAAGCATGTGCCTGAGCACCCTGAAGAAAAGGATGTGCCTGATTGTTCATGCATGAGCTCTAGCTCCTTGATGGGGAGTGCCAGGAAGGCAAGCCTCTGCTAATCACCACTGGATGATAGGCACAGAGTAGGGATGATAGGCACAGAGTCGGCCTCCACAAGCCATCTATCAGTGTATTACATTCCAAAGGTCCTAATGACACTGGAAAAAGCCCTTCAAGTTAAAAATCGGACTGCAGCTGTTGCAGGAGCCTTACGATCCCACAGTTTCAATTATTTTTATTATTTATTTCAAAATCATGTGTGTGTGTGTGTGTGTGTGTGTGTGTGTGTGTGTGAGCACATACGAAGTTGGTTGTCTGGATTCTGGGGCAAGCAACTTTATCCACTGAACCATCCTTTAGGCCTCGATGATAATGAATTCATGACATAAAGTCTTCAAGAGTAGCTTTCATCAAAACATCACCTATCCAAGACCTACTAAAGTACTAGGAGGAACTGAGAAAGTCATTTTAGCTTCATGAACCAGCATAATATTGTCCATAAGCATTTCTCCAGCAAGGCAGGAGGGAACCAATGAGGCGGACCTCCACCAGGAAGTAAATACTTAAATGCAGGCAGCACTGAGTCTCTAAAGCCCTTTATAAACATTAACTAATATACACAGCACCCTAGTCCTGCAGGATCAGAATGAAAACTCACATCACTGAGAAGAATGTCTGAGGACCACGTCTTTGGTCAGGGTCATAAGACAAAGTGTGATCAAATGTGCCAGTTCTGGGAGGCTTTTTATTCTGATCCTCTCCTAGACTGCATGAGTAATAGCCCAAACTCTAAAAACATTTGGGAATGGATACTTTGTTACTCTGATCGTTAGCTATCTATACCTGAATCCAAAGCACTTACTTGCTGTGAGAACAATGGGTGGTACAGCATTATAGACCATGTTGCTGTACACCTAAAACCCAAACCAAACCCTGCTCTGAAGCCTTTTTAAGACAGATGTGGCCACACAGGAGGAGTGGTCAAGAATATTCACACTCAGCACCTGGAATCTTTCAGAGAACTGCCTAGAAGACAAGCACATTAGGGAATTCCATTCTTTCTAGCATATTTCATGTATTTGTATATAAATCAGTGCTGGTCACACCATATGGCCTCCATTTCCCCCCACTGTGACCTTGAGATATGGCCTGAGGAGGCCACAAGTCCCAGCAAGCAGTTTTCAATCTCTATCTGAGTAGCACCACATAAAAGATGAAAGCAATTACAGCGAACACCATTTACAGCCAATGCCTCTATGCAGTCCTCCTGGCTTCTGGAAAATTGCTAGCAAGCCCCATGACTGGTTCAGAGTTTGGGCACAGGCTGAACAACATCTTTTTCAAATTATAAATCCATTTAGGTTTAATTCTCAGAGGTAATGCTGTAGAGCCCTGCGTGGATTGCACAGCAGGTGCTATTAGATCCTGGTTGTAATCAGTGAGTGATGGTCCAGGAACCTGGGAAGGCTCTAATCATAAGCAAGGACTATCATCAGAATACTTAAACACTTAGGCAGCTCCGCGTCTTCAAAGCCCTTTACAAACATTAATTAATTAATATACACTACACCCCTGTGATGTCGTTAAGTATTATTATCTCTATTTGACATATAAGGAAGCAGACAGGTTAAGTGGCTTGCTTGGGGCCACACAACAAACCCAGAGTGGGTCTGGGAATGTAAATTAGAAGCACCTGATCCACTGCACACAGGGTTGTGTGATGGAGGGGTCAGCAGGCTCACTTGCTCAGCTGCCCAGAACAGGTGAGCCTGTAGCCACAGGCAGGACAGTCACTGGCATGCTGTGGGACTCGGCAAGTCCTCGGGTGCTGGCAAGCCTTGCCCCACTCTACCTCAGCCTTATTTCAACCTGGAAGAATTGTCATGAGGATCGTAACAGACAGTACGTGTGTCAGCAAACTACCTCTACATCCAAGCTGTGATCTGTTTGTGCCTCAGCATTCCTACTGGAAACCCAAAGTCAAATGTTAATAGTATCTGGGAAGTGACTGGGTAAGGCAGAATACGCATAAGTAGATTACTCCAATCACAGGTTAATGTATTGGTTGGTCGTCCAGGGAGTGGCTGTCATAACATGAACTTGTTAAGGACACTTGTTATCTTCAGACTGTGCAGAGCTTCCCCCAAGAAGAAGGCACTCATGACGAGGCTCCTACGAACTTGGATTTCCCATCCTGAGGCCTGTAAGGAGTAAAACTCTATTCTTTATATAAGGCCCACGCTCAGCCAGTCTGTTAGAGCAGTGGAAGCACTCTAAGGCAACTCACCTGTTATGCCAGGGAGGATCAGACTGACTGTTGGCATTGCTCAAGCCCGGATTCATTAGAGTTGGCTAGAAGGTAAGGGCCCAAGCAGGCCCAGTAGCTGGATTACCAGATACTGGGGCTAGAGAGTGTGTGAATGTGGAAGGAGAAAATGGAGACAAAGAGCAAACATGCACCAGAGAAATTCATTATCTGAGTCATCAAAACCAAAGCAAACCACAGCAAAAGCCCACACTGAGGAACTGGAGACATTGCTGAGAGGCGACCATGGCAGGAGTGTGAGCTGGGCACAAAGAAGCAGGTGATGGGTGTTGGGATAGTTACCTGGGTGGCTGGAAGGGCCCTGGGAGAGCAGGAGAGGGAAAGCAGAGGTAGCACCATGGGTGCCTTCTACATAGCAGGTGCTTGGCAATTGCTCCACCAGGCGAATGGCACCAAAGCCTCCTATTAGATTTGGGAAGTGACATGACCAGTGCTCACATAGCATAGATCCATCTAGGTGTCATGGATCATGCTCTTGGAGACAGGGAGAGAGAGTTGGGAGGTTTGGAGTTGGAAGTAGTTGTCAGAATGGTGGCAGCTGTGGTTGTGGGCGACTGACAACCTGGCATTTAGGGGTTAAAATTTCCTTTAGAATCACCACTGTTGGTCTGAGGACAGAGCAGGGGCAGAGCTGTGGGAGGGATAGGGGTGTCTGTATCACTAGCTCTTTAGTCTAACATTCTGCGTATAACTCAGTAAAATATTTAAGAAGTAGTGAGGTGGACAGTGACGTCACAACTGGTTTATGTTAACATATTTATTTTGTCCTGACCAGGGAAAATGTCTATACTTTTTATCCCAGTGTTCCTCTGTTGGTTGCTATGGGGCAGGCAGTACAGGGTTGTTACTAACCATGCACACTCTGGCCAGATTGGAGGGCCCCTGGCTGCTCTGGAAAGAGAGGCTTGTGGATAAAGGAAAGAGGGAAGATTCAGATGCAAAGATTGTATAAAGCCCCCCTGAAGAAACTGTCAGAAAGAGGATATACCGACTTCCATTTCTCTTACTAAAATTTTCCTATTTCCCCCTTTTCTGGATGTAAGAAAGCTTTTAATGCCTTCTTTTCAAAAAATGGCTGTTCTGTTCTCTCATGTCCTTTAGGGAGATGTCAGACCTAAAGCATTTGTGTTCATAGTTCACTGCACAAAGCTGGGCATGGTGGAAGGAAACTTTGATCCCAGCAGAGGCAGGGAGATCTCTAAGTTCAAGGCCAGCCTGGTCTACAAGGTTAGTTCCAGGACAGCCAGGGATATGTAGAGACCTTGTCTTGAAAAACAAAGACGACGACAATAACTACAGTGAATTTACTGCGCAGATAGGGTATCTGTGATCAGACAGTGTGACTTCACATCTCACAGAAATGAAGGGAGAGAATTTCAGCTCCAACATCTTTGAAATCTTTGCTGGGAAACACTGGCCAAGGAGGAGGTTGTGAGAAGTCTGCATTTGGAGCACTAGGAAGTGGGCTGAGGGTGCTGGCTCCAGAGGCACTTGGCTGCTTCAGCCTAAACTTCAGGGTCTCAGCAGTTTAGCACTAACACCCCCACCCTGCTGCCTCCTGTTCTGACTGACTCAAGGGAAATTGCCCAAAGAACCTTCAAAAGAGGTTGAAATATCGTCTCTTCTAGGACAGCACTGCAAAGCAAGCTCCTCTCTCATTCCAAGCTTCCCAAGGTGGCACTTGAATGACAGCAACATAACCCTGAATGTATACAAATTCTGGGTTTTAGGGCTGTAGCCATTGTTTGCATGGTATAAACAAGGCAAACATGTATCCTTTTCCATCCCGTTGCCTACTGAAGCAACAATATGTGACCACCACTGAGATGAAGGGAAGCCCCCTCACACCAGCAAAGTTTCCTGAAACACCCTGTCTGATGCTCATTACTACCTTTCAGGATGTTGGCAAGCACTTAAGAATGCCACCTAAGGCTTTGTTGGCTGGTACACTAACAAAGGACTGTCTCTCCTCTACACTTAAATTAGTATTTTATTCTTACTTTCAGTGTTACCTAAAGTCATGGTGATTATTCATTTTATGCCATTAAACACATGCATAACTTTATACAGCAGTCAAAGATAAACTGCCAGCTGCTTGTTTCATGAATCGGGCCTGTCGGAGGGTGGTAGAGATGTGCAAAGCCAACTGTGTGTGTGTGTGTGTGTGTGTGTGTGTGTGTGTGTGTGTGTGTATCACATGGGTCATGGGGTCCATGTGATACATACTACTGAAGTAAAATACGCTAATTCCATATTCAAGAGAATTTTAACTTCATTTTAAAAATATTTTTACTGTCTTATACCTTTGCTACCAATAAGATTAGGAAAATCTTCCTGCCTGTGATGTCTTTATTGCTATAAAATATCTAGGATCTTCCAAATTAAATATTATGTTTAAACATTAAATATTACCATCCCCCAATGCAGTTGTGAGTCTGAAACCATGGTTGCAAAGGGAGTAATTTACACAAGGTTCAAATGCTCCATGTTCCAATATGGCAGAGTAGATCACTGTTTTGTTGTTGTTTTTACTGTGTGTTGTGGGGGGAGGGTGAGTGGGCATGTGGACATAGATGTTAAAGTCAGAGGACAACTTGCAGGAGTCTCTTCTTTATTTTACCATTTGAGTCCTAAATATCATCAGGCTTGGCAGCAAGCACCTTAATCTATTGCGCCCTCTTGCCTGCCTGCAGATTCCTTGTTACGTGGGCTAAAGCTGTAGTGAGTGCCTCACTTACAGACACAGCCACTCTTCTCACTCATCTCAGTTCTCATGAAAGAGAAAGTCATGCAAGAACACCCCCCCCCCACACGCACACATACGCGCGCACACATGCACACACACACACACACGTACGCGCACACACGCACACACACACACACGTGCGCGCACACACGCACGATAGCGGGCACACACATATACACACATGCACACACGCACACATGTGCACACATGCACGCATGCGCGTGCGCACACACCCACACCCACACACACACACACACACACACACACGCATGCATGCATGCTCGCGCACACGAGCTTTGCCACACAGGACAGTCGGGTATTCGTGGAGCAAGCAGCTGAAGCAAGAACCTTGAGGGTCAAGGAAAACTATGATGATAAATAATCTCAAGGCCAAAGCGAACTCTTACTGTTTTTCACTGAGTAGATTCTTACCCTGTAAAAGTTTCTGAAGATCCTTTAAGCTGGTTTAGGGGAAAAGAATAAGGAACATTTCAGAAATACATTGATAAGTCACCTATGTAAAATTAACTGAGTTACTTTCTTTTCAATTTCAGTTTTTTTAAATATAAAATAATAGGTTCCATTATGACATTTTCATACATGTAATTATGCTTTGTTATTATTTGTCCCCTACTTCTTTCCCCTATCCTGTCTCATCCCTCACTCACCCCTCCTCCAAACCTTCTGATTTTTATCGTAGGCAGACAGACAGGTAAATGGTAATATTTTGTCATTCTTGTCTCTGTAAAAAAGTCCCTACTGCCATATGTCCCTGAATATGCCTCATGTAAACAGCATCTTAACAGATGTTTGTTATGCATATGTCCAGTTAGTTTGAGACTACAATAGGGAGACTGTTTTCATACGGGGACAACATTTACAATTATGCTATCTTGGAGGAGTTAATGGTCTATTATGTGCTAACAGGATCTAGTCACCTGGACTGTCAACGGAGCAGATGCACTGACACCATGCAAGTCAGGCTTCAAATTTACGCAGGGCTTCCACAGATATCACTATTGTCTCTCCTAGACACTGGGGCAAGTATGGAGTTGGCATTTAGACTGAACACCTGTCCTTTGCAATAGATATAAGAACAAATGCCTTGTGAGTCATCAAGGGACAGAAAATTGTTAGATACTAGACAGGACATCCAATGTTTATCTCAAGGTCCCCACAACTTCAGTGCCATTTTTACTTCACATGAAGGTCAAGCAGGCTGGGCTTCCTCTCCTGTCTGGAATAGATATAGTCCATCCTCAGAATTAGGGAACTGGGTCCTCTTTGCACGCTGTTAGGGTTAGAATCTGAAGTCCCTCACAGGTTCATGTTACAAATGCATGTTCCCTAGTTGGTGGAGCTATTCTGGGAAGCCAGAGCCTTCAGGAGGTGAGGACAAGCTGGCAATGATAAATCGTTAAAAGCGGGGCTTTGATGTGGACAGTCTCTACCATATGCCTGACTCAATGAAATAAACTGCCCTACTCTGTTTTTCCAGCCTTGGTCTGAAACTGTGAACCCAAATAAATCCTTCTTCCTTCAAACTGTTTCTATTGGGTACTGTGGTCACAGTGACAAAAACAGTAGCGAAGATATTTGTCTATTTCTTTATTTTACAAGAATGTTCTTGCAGACTTAAAAAGTTATGCAGACACCCAATGACTCAAAGGTAAAGTACAGAATTCTTTAAACATCTAGAGAAGATTTATGACCTATTTATTTATGTTTTTCGCTCTTGAGGCCATGGTGTCCTTGTATCCCTGGCTGTAAGTAAGCTAATGGGAATGGTGGTGGAGATTGGGAGCTAACTTCTAAGCTTCTTTTCCTTGACAACATGAACTTAGCAAGACACCATCTATTCATCTTCTGTCTAGCATTGCATATTACACCTCTCACAGCTGGTCAATGAGATTTATAGAGCATCCCGGAGAGCCATGCTGTGACTTCTACTGAAACCTTGGCACCCCTAAAGAGCAATGAGACAGAGCTCAGCAACATAGCTAGCATGAAAGAGGAGTTTGAGGAAGGCAAACAAGAGCTTGGTGCAGTTATACCCACAACAGCCCTGCTTCTGTCCTAGCAGAGATGGCCAGCTGTCTTTAAGGAGGAGGTGGAGCTGGAAGAAACAAATCTCATCGACAAACTGCTACATGGCCAGAACTGGGTGGATCAAAGTCTGCTGTTTTGCCTTTCCTATCTGGAACCATAACTCAAGAATGAAATTGCCCTAGGTTTCCCCCTCCTCACCATTAAATTCCCTTCAATCATGGCAGGCAAAACACAGTCAAACTCAAGCAGCCAGATGTTATCATTACAGACCTCTCCTTATAAACCCATGCCGAAACCTGAGTGGTTGATGAGACCAGCTAAGCAGTTGTACCTTTGACCCAATTGCATTAAACTTGCCCTATCAATTTGAGCTTAGTATAAACACCATTTCCCAGAGCCCCTCATGCAGTCAGCAGCAAGAAGAAGCTGACTAAGCCTAAACATTTTTTAACAGCAATCTTGTCTTACAACACCAAAGGGATTTGCTGGGCATCTGGGGCTTTATAAAACCATATGAACATGCTGAAAGAATTAGAATCCTTTAAAAATGAAAAATTGATGGTGACAGTTCTTTCTGGGGACTAGTTGGTGTAATGGCAGCCTACAAGTGGGTAGAAGGTGGTCCGAAACACTTTTTCATTTTAAAAAATACATTTTTAATTACTTTCTTATTTCTCTAATGTGTCCTCTAAGGTAGCTGTTAAAAATGTAATTGGGACATTTAGAGGGATGAGACATACTCAGTCCTTATTAAGCTTCTTTGTAACGAAAGACAGGAACTCTATGCATCCGAGTTAAAGTCATCATACTTCCCCCACATTGCAAGGGACTGGCTTTTTGTGGTGCCTGGTCCATATACATGCTCTGGGATGGAGGAAGGCAGTGAGTGGCTGGGTACTTTATTTTTTTCTCTTTGGTAATGTGCACTAAGTCTAGGTTAGCATTTTACCACTGAGCTATACTCCTAGCCCATAGGATTTTTAAAGTAAAAGATACTTAGATGTTCTGTAAAAATTTTAGAATATGTTGATTTATAAATTAATAAATTAAGCTTGGATTCCAGGCACCCATTAAAAAGCTGGCCGTGGCCTTGAATGCTTATAGTTTTGTCATTGGAAGGTGAAGACAGGATCCCAGAGGCTCATAGACCAGACAGTCTTGTAAACTGGTGAACTTGAGGTTCAGTAAGAGACCCAGTCTCAAAGAACAAAGTGGAGACAACCGTTCAACATGCAGAAAACAAGTAATTGTGGGGTCCCCAGCCACCAAAGGGACATCTATAACACAATCCCTACACCTAAGTCTCAGAGAATACAGGAACAATGAGCAGGAAGACCGAGAGAGCCTAAGGGCCAGGACTATTGTTGTATGACAGTTTCTTCTGGGCATGACAGGGATATTGTATCTATGAATTTTCAGAACTATGGCTGCTGGCACAAGACCTGCAGAGACCACATGGCTTCATCATTAGATGAAGACCTAGATATAGGCAATCAATGGTGGCTGATGGATAGGAACCAGTTTTTTTCCCTCCTCCTCCTCCTCCTTCTCCTGCTTCTCCTCCTCCTCTCTTCCTCCTCTCCTCCTCCTCTTCCCCTTCTTCTTTTCTTTTTCTTCTTCTCCTCCTTCTCCCCTTCTTTCTCCTCTTCCTCCTCCTCTTCTTCTTTTCTTTTCTTCTTCTTGGATGAGACCCCAATACTAAAAGGTCAGTTCTAAGTTCATATAAATAAGAGCAGTAATTGGACTCAGTATATTGTGTATGCTTGTATATAATATAAATAAATATAGGTGATGGCACATACTTTTAATCCCAGCACTTGGGAGGCAGAGCCAGGGGGATCTCTGTGAGTTCAAGAACAGCCTAGTCTACAAAGTAAATTTCAGGGCAGCCAAGACTACACAGTGAGACCCTGTCTCAAAATCATCACACCCGTGTGCGCGCGCGCGCGCGCACACACACACACACACACACACACACACACACACACACACACACACAACCAACAAAACCAAACCAAAACCCAAAAAACAAAAAGACCACAGAAAAACAAAAAAAGGAATCCGAAAATTAAAGCCAGTGAGTTGCCAAGAGGGACTGTTAAACCTCAGACACATTGGAATCAGTAAGAAACACAGATTTGAGAGATAATTCTAACTCAGGTCCATATAGTTATAGTTTGTGAACAACTTCTCACAACCTTAACATGGAATACTGAGGTCTAAGAAATTGTCAGTGTCTTGCTGCCTGACTACAAGTACTGTAAATTAGGTGTAGTTGCACATACCTGTAATACTAACACTCATGAGGCTTGGCTCAAGGACAACTGGGCTAAGTGAGATATTGTTTAACAACTAGATATTCTAATCTCTGTGGAAGGAGGAGATATCTATTTCAGGCTGGTCAGTGTAAAGCTGGGCTCTAGATATGGCTACCAGGGTGGGTGGACTCTCGCAAGCTCAGGACCTCTCTGGGGCTAGGCCTCCTTGCCTCTGTTAATTTAGAGTTCATTTCCTTTTTTTCGTTTTTTGAGACAGGGTTTCTCTGTATAGCCTTGGCTGTCCTGGACTCGCTTTGTAGACCAGGCTGGCCTCGAACTCACAGCAATCCACCTGCCTCTGCCTCCCGAGTGCTGGGGTTAAAGGCATGTGCCACCACTGCCTGGCTAATTTAGCGGTTCTTTCAGACTTGCAGTGCTGATTCCATGACATCATTACACAAGTTCTTTCTTGATGGACCTTATGACTGATCATCTTTAAGGCTGTTTCTGACTCTGGTAAACTCTGATTCAATAAGCATCTGAATCATTTGTTTAGAGAAAAATGCACTTTGTGAATAAAAAAAAATACACATGCACACGGTCCTGTTTCCATGAGAACTGAAAATGAGGACCTGGCATGCTGCAGAGCTTTCAGGGAGCTCTAAAGCCTTTATGTGTAATTGAAGCTATGACATCAAGAACTGCCAACTGCTTTACAGTGGTTGTGGGGTGAAAAAGCATACAGAGGCCTCTGAGGGATTGAAGATGGTGGGGTGGAGGCTGGTGGGCTTCAGAAACACACCTTTGATGTCAGAAAAGAGGTGATCTTGAATAAGCTCCTGTCTCCTGGAAGAATCAAATAAGATCTGTGTGGTGGTTCAAATCAGGATAGGACTGGGCAGCCTAAAATGGCCTAGGGAAGGATTGGGGCTTCTGCCAGCTGGCGCAAGTAGGTGTTGTAGAGATGAGGAAGGAAAGGATGCCCTGACCACAGGCACTACCCATGCCTTTCAGGAATAATAAATTAATGATATTTTTCTTGCCTTGATTTGAAAGAGCTATTTCAAAATTAAGTGTTTTCATTTGACATAGGATCTTGCTGTACAGCCTAGGCTGGCCTGGTACCTGAAACCCCCTGAATGCTTACATTACAGACATATATAGTACCTATCTGAAAAATACTGTTTCCAGTAAGCTAACATTGAGAACACTGCACATACGGATTTTCTCGTAAGAAGATAAAAGCTTTTCTACTGAATGGTAATTCAAGCTGGAATGTGGGATTTCTATTTTTAAGGCATAGCAATAAAACCTTTTTTTTTTTTTTTTTGTGGGGTGGGGTGGGGGGAATAGAACCCAGAGCTTTGCACATGATAGGTTTCTTTTATTTTCTTCCTTCCTTCCTTCCTTCCTTCCTTCCTTCCTTCCTTCCTTCCTTCTGTCTCTCCCCTTTCCCCCCTTCTTTTTGTGAGTATCTGTTGGTGCATATGTACACATGAGCACACAGAAGCACATGTAAGCACAACAAGCTTGTACTCGCATACAGGTACATATCTGCAGTGTGGAGGCCAGAGGTCAGCTTAGGGTGTCATTCCTTAGGTGCCTTCAACTTTCTTTTTGGAACAAGCTCTTTCACTTGGTGTGCACGTCATCCATTAAGCCAGGCTGCCTGGACAGTGAACTCTAGGAACTTGCCTGCCTATGCCTTACCAGTTCTGGGCCTAGATTTTTTCCCATGGGTTCTGAGGATGGAATCCAGGTCTTCACAATCCCAGCCAAGGATGTTTTCAACAAACACTTTTAAATAAAGTTTGTTTCTTTACAGTAGAATAAGTGAGATAACTTATATTAACAACAACAAAAAAAATCCAGATATCTTTTAGGTGGTATGATACAGAAGACATTCAGAATAAGGAGCAGCTAATGAATTTATCCTGCAAGCATAGTTTTCTTAGGGGAAATAACAGTTCACTAGTACGGGAGATAACTATCTCTTGTGTCTTTTGTCTACAGCTATATTTTTAGTTTTCATTCTGCATTCCACAATTCCAAAAGCTGAAGTCATCTACAGGTCAAACCAATGCCTGGGGTAAGTACCTAGTACATCTTAAAACAATGCATCTTCACTCTGAAAACATGAAGACTCTTGCTCTGAGGCGGGATGCAATGAGCCACGCCTCTTACAAGTTGTTCTTCTTCCTCTGTCCCTGCCGGGCGGGCTCTTGCTCAGAGCTCTGCTGTCACCACATAGCTACAGGGCTTTTTGAAATTCTAGACTATGCAGCTCATTTCCATGTTGCTCACCTCTCAGCAGTGATGGAATGATGGAGCATGGGGTGGGGTTCATAAGGCGAAGATCTGCTCTCCTGCAAACCACAGGAACTTGTGAAGACCCCCGCCCTCCAAGCATCATGATTGCTCCAAGGTGTCAATCAACCAACGCTGAGCTTACCTTTCTCAGCAACTTGTGACCAACAGAGTTGCCAGCCTGCCTGAGCCTGATGGCAGGCAGGCTTGTCACTCTGTATGGAGGTTACAGACATATGCATGTTGGCACATGTGCTTAAAAGGCTGCTTTTACTCATGCTCTGCTTGGAGTAAGCAAGCAAGTGCAGGCAGCTTTCTTGTGGAGCCATTCTTCTATGTGAAGCACCACAGCGACCAGAAAGTGAATGCCTTCCCTGTGGAATCAGGCCAGGAACACTACCACCACCCACCAAGCTACTATTAGAGGGTACTGATTTGAAGGGCATGTCACCCAAATATATGGAAGTGTAATCCACAAAGAAATATATGAACATACTGAATTATTGCTGCCAAACATTATGCCAATTCCTAAATTGGTATATGATAAATTAAAACAATTGACAAGGATATATATCTAACACCATACATTCCTTATTATATTTGTATAGAAACAAAGTTTTTTCGGCATTAGAGCCCTCCATATGACCATGTTCTGGCTTGACAATGATGTGTGGGGGCTAATTTGCATAGTATTAACTAACTCAAAGCCGTTGTTATACTATATTTTCTCAGATAATAAAAGGGATCAGTGGCCAAATGGTGAGGCACGAATGACAAGTTAGGTAGGACAACAAAAGATAAGGGAAAACTGGGAAGCAAAGGAGGGTGAACTGCAGGGACAAAAATGGGGTGGAAAAGAAGAGAAAGTGACAAAAGAAAAGTGGTAATTCCAATTCCATGCCAGACAGTCTCTGCCACAACATCCATCCTCCAGGTACAGTGTAAAAGTGGCATTTCATAATGGCTGGTGAGCAGAACACTCTGACCCTGCTTTGGGTTCCTGGATATATATAATAGCTGTGACCCAAGTTACTCCATTTTAACCAGGAGCACCAAGAAAGAATGGCGCATCTGGTTTACCCAAGCAAACCGCCACCATCTATCAGCACAACCAGAGGCATACACCTGTAATTTCTTTGTGCCGACAAACAAGGACACCCATGAATATACCAACTTATATTTTTAAAAAAGGAGTGTATTGATCATACCAGCTGTAACACTCTCACCTGGGACTATAGAGAAAACATCAAGACAGATGTGGCAAGGACATTGACCTGCCACCTGGTCACTTATCATGAGCCTTCATCAGCAAAATTGCCACAGTGAAGGGCCTGTGCCTTTGTCTTTAGGCTTTAACTTGCGAACAGTTTCTCCTGGCTATGATACTCAGCTTACTTTATGCTGGCATTTGAAAGTGCTTGCCATCCAGGCCTGTACCCACAACTCTGTCTTAAATAGCTCTGTGCCTATAGTTTGTAAAACTTATTCTAGACCTTTACACTCCAGGGAGAGTATACACACACACACACACACACACACACACACACACACACACACACACACACACACACGTGGGGGGAGAGGGAGGGAGGGAGGGAGAGAGAAAAACACTGACACTGTGTGAACTTAATGTATGGTTTGAGAATATTAGTAATTAAGAAAGGAATGAAAAGAACCTATTGATTGATAATGGCCATTTCTATCAAGCAAAATCAGTACTACTTGGTGATTTAGAGCCAATGAATTTGATGGTCTCTAAGTTTATTGTTAATGTTTTAAAATCTGATATTATATTAAAATAACGTATCTGCCTACCGTTTTTGACACAGTGCACTCACGCACAGATGATCTCTTCAGTTAACTAAATCTGATGCTGTGAGATAAGGAGCCCCAAAAATATGATCAGAGAAGGCACTTGGAATTAGAGAGGGGGATGAATTCATTGCCAGCAGGTGAGGCAGCACACTCCCAGAAGGCAGGAACCCTTTCTGCATTTTGGCACCTCTAGAGCTTCTGAGCACTGGGGGCACACATCTCGGGCCCATGTTTTTACAGTTTATGTGGCCAGCTTCATGCTGCTCTCTTGTGTCCCATGATGCTTTCTGTGCTATGCTGGTTAGAAGTTGAAGTTGCCACTGGGATGCAGAAGATTCCTTCTATCCATTCTGTATGTATAAGGAAAGACCACACTGCCTGCTCTGCTTACCCAGTAACCCCATTTCAGCAGGGATTCCTAAGTACCATCCAACTCCTCAGTCCATGTTTTTACATGCATCATGGAGTGAGCTATTCATCAGCCGGCTGCAACTGGCAGAAGATCAAGCAGACCTACCCCCGGCTTGAACTTCGGTGAAAACAAATGAAATTTGGGATTCGGCAAGGCGGGGACTCTCCAGTTCCACTAACACAGACTATTTTTTCTCTCTCAGGCCATCCAGTCTGCTAACCCTTGGCATGAGGCCTCTACACACTCACACATGCCTGAGTCCCCAGAAATGATGATGCCAAATGGTCTCATGAGATCCACACTCCCCGTCCTGCTATTTCACTGTCATGATTCTTTCTCTTTGTGAACTCTCCTCATTTATCTTATTACAGTGCATAATTGTTTTTAAAAGGGAAATGTAAATTTTTAGCTTTATAAAAAATTACATAGAAAAAACAGAGGGCTGGCAAGATGATTCAGTGACAGTGACTGCAATGTAAGCCTGGCAACCTGAGTTTGATGCCCAGAACTGTCTTAGAGGTGGCGGGAAAGAACTGACTACAAAGCTTTCCCTCACCTCTACACAGGTACTGTGATACATGCTCCCACATACACAGAGATACACATCTACACAGTAGAACAGCCACATGGAAAGCATTCCCTCGCCTTTGTCCCAGCACAGCTCCTATAATTAACATTTTGTACTCTGGTATGTTTGTGACATTGCTGAAGCAGTATTGATGCATTCTTTTAACCAAGTCCATAGTTTGTATGGGTTCACTCGGCATTGCACAGTTCCTAGAGTTTTGATATATGATATTATATCCTACTGCCTCAAATATCACTGTGCTCTGCTTGCTCATCTTGCTGTCCCTTCGCTGGATCCAGGCAATCTTTAGTTCTTCATCGTCTCTAGTCTTGTTATGTCACACAGTTGGCATCATACAGTATATAGCCTTCTTAGACTAGCTTCTCTCAGTAATATGCATTTAATATTCCCCAGTGGGGACCACATCACATCAGTAGTCTAAGAAATGGTGTGAACAAACAATGTACATAAAGCATTTGACTCATCTATAACTTTAAAAACATTCTCAGCAAACTTGAAAAATGATTAACAAAACAGCTTTAGCTAACATTATACTTAATAATAAGAAACTAGATTGGTGCGTGTGTGTACATGTGTGTGTGTATGCGTGAGTGTGTGTGTGTGTGTGTGAGAGAGAGAGAGAGACAGAGAGAGAGAGAGAGAGAGACAGAGAGAGAGAAAGAGAGAGAGAGGGGGGAGGGAGGGAAGGAGAGAGAGGGGGAGAGAGAGAGGGAGAGAGAGAGGGAGAGGGAGAGGGAGAGGGGCAGGGGGAGAGGGAGAGGGAGGGAGGGAGAGAGAGAGAGAGAGAGAGAGAGAGAGAGAGAGAGAGAGAGAGAGAGAGAGAGAGAGAGAATTGCCATGTAGTCCATGTTGGCTTCAAACTTGAGACCCTTGTGTCTCTGCTTCCAATGTGCTGGGATTACGTGTTAGGCTGTGCTGCCATGCCCTTGCCCTGATCTTATTTGCTTATCGATGGACTGCATTCCATGTAGGAACAGTTTATCCACCCAGTCATAGAAGGGGCCCTCATGGTTTCAGTACTTGTCAATTTTAAGTAAAGTTTCTATAATTTTACATAAAGTTACATGTGTAGGTTCTTATGTGAAGATTGGTTTTAACATAATTGGGCATCTGTCTATTGGCACATTTGTGTCTTGGATGATAAAACATTTAGCTTTTCAATAAAGTAGTCGCCCTATTTTGCATTTGTCAACAGCAGTGAATGAGAGTTCTTACTGTCCCAATCTTCCCCAAAATTTGTTGGTATTAAGTATTATGAAGTTTTGAATTCACTGACTTTCCATTTCTCACCCTTTCTCTCAAGAACAGTGGTTTTTTGTTTTTGCTTTTTAATTAGAAAATTCACCAGCAAAATCCAGGCACCAAGATTTTACTTCTGTCTTATCTCCTACAAGCTTTGTAGTTGCACATTTTATGACTAGACTTATGATACACTTTCAGTTGGTTTTGTAAACAACATAAGGGCTGTGTCTGTATTCATCATTTGCCTGCCAATGACCAACCAGTCCAGTACAACTATTCATATGGCTGCCTACTCGTTTCTTATTTGAGTGACCTTTCCTCCTTTGCCAAAGTTCAGCTGAGTTGATCTGTATGAATCTAATTTTCTAATGATTCTTTCTCTGTGGTTTTTACCACTGTCAATCTGTCCTGATCATTTTAGTTTTATGATGTCTTAAAGTCAGGGAGTGTCAGTTTCTGACTTTGCTCCTCACTACTGTGTTAAGTATTTTGTGACTTACACCTTTCTATTTAAACTGTTATCAATTATTACTATCTACAAGTTATTCTGAAGAATTTGATTGGGATTTAATTACATCTATAGCTCAATTTTGGAAAAGTCTCAACAATATATTATCAACACTGAGTTTTTCTATCATTACCATAGAATGTCTCTTCTTTTATTTAGGTCATCCATTAGAGCAGTGTATATTTCCTTTTATATATCTTATACATACTCCAACTTAAAATAAATATTTCTCCATTTATAGTGTTAACATAAATGATGTTTTAAATTTTAAATTGCACTTGTTCATTCTTAGAATACAGAAAAACAAATAATGTTTATTCCTTAACCCTGGATCCTGCAACTTTGTTAAAATTCCCTATAAATTCCAAGAACTTTTTCTATTCTTTAAGGTTTCCTATACAGACCAATGTGCCATCTGTGAACAGAGACAGAATTATTTCTTCCATCCCAGTCTGTATGATGTTTACTCCAAATGACTTCCACTGCAAATGTGGAATACTAGTGGTAAAAAGGGACACCTTGCCCTATTTTTTTTATTTACTTATTTATTTATTTATTTATTCCAATTTTTCATCTTTTTACATTTGAACTTAACTTTTCTACATTACTGTGTGTGCACATGTGCATGCATGGGGAGGTCAGAGGACAACTGTGGGAGTCTGTTTTCTCCTTCCACCAAGGGCATTCCGGCCATTGAACTCAGGCTTGGTGGCGAGTGTTAGCTCTATTTTTGTAGATACTCTTCACGATGTTAAGGGAGGTATCCTATATTCCTAACCGGGCTGAGACTTAAAAAAGTATGATGAATTCTTTAACCTACTGATGTAATGCTTTACACTGATTTTTTTTCCAGTGAGGGCTTATATAACTGAAAACTCTGCTATGTTATGGTATATAAATCTTTTCTTATATAATAGTTGTACTTGATTTGCTGAATTCAGTTTGAAAGTTTTTCACCTATGTTTCCGATAGTGGCTAAATTTTTTTCGTTCTTTCTTTGTTTTAGTACTAGGTTACAATGACTTAGGAAGTTTCCCATTGTTTCTATTTTCTGGGAGAGATGGTAGGGAATGGGTACAATTTCTTCTTTAAACACTTGGTAGAGTTCAGCAGGGAAGCCACTTAGCCTGTTGCTTTCTATTTTGGAAGGCCATTCATTCTCAATTCAATGTCTTTTATAAATACAGGCTTATCCAAATAATCTATGTCCTACGTGACTTTTGATGGAGTATGACCTGTTGCTTTTGCAATACCTCACACGTTCTGATTAGTTTCGTTTAAAATATTGTAGGAACTGATTATCTCTCTTGATAATCCTTTGATCATGTTATTTAATCAACAAACTTTTAAAACTCTCCAGTGTATTTTTTATACTTATTTTTAGTTTTATTCCATGGTTGTCCGATAGCATAGATCAACTGATTTCTAGTCTTTTAAATTTTTTAGGGTTCATTTGATGGCCAAGAATGTCAACATTGTTCATAAAATTTTCATTTCTTAATATCCCCCCAAATTTTCAAATCTAACACTGTACCTGTTTAGAAAAGAATTTTAGTCAAATAGAAATTGATCAAATCTTCAGATTATTAAAGATATATGAATATAAAAACAAAAAAGTTTTAAAAATAAAAATAAAGTATATTTCTTATAGACAATATATAGTTGAAAATATCTCAGCTACCTTTCCCTTTCATTATTTCTCCCATTTCCTTCTTTGCTCAGTCTGGTATTTCTACTGTGCGTGTATTAAATCTTTTGCAAATATTCTATTCTCTCAAATTTTTGTTTTTGTTCTGTTTCTTCTTATGTTTGCCTAGAAATACTAGAAGTTTCTACTCGCAAGCCTCCAGTCTCTATTTTCTTCAGTGTCTGGTGTCCTTATGAGCCCACCTAGAGTATTTTTTACTTTTGCTGCAATGTTCTTTATTTCTGATACCCCTTTCTGATGCTAGTTCTCTGAGTTCCTACCTTTCTGCCTCCATTACCCACCTGCTCTTACACAATGACCCCGCCACTCACTTCACATAGCACTTAGTCCAGATTTGAGGGTTCTTTTCTAGGGGAATCTGTTCCTGATTCTTGCTTTGCCTAACCCTTTTAGCATGGCCCAAAGTTGCAAGCTAGAATGATGTATTTGGATTAAGACACTGAGGTATCTAGGACCCTCTGGATCCTTCTATTTCCCCATTCTCCCATGTTTCTCTCACCTAGAGTCCCAATAGGATGTCCTCCCCTCTGTCCCACTTTCCTGGTAAGTGAAGACTTTCATGGGACATGCCCCTTGGGCGAGTGTCCAAATATAAGTGAGTATATGCCATGTGACTCTTTCTGCTTCTGGGTTAACTCATTCATTATGATGATTTTTAGTCCCATCCATTTGTCCACAAATTTTGGAAATTCCTTGTTTTTATTAGCTGAATAGTATTCCATAGTGTAAATGTACCACAGTTTTCTTTATCCATTCTTCCACTGAGGGATACTTAGGATGGGGAGGCCTGGTGGCACTCAGAGGAAGGATAGCAGGCTACAAAGAAGGGACTTGATACCCTATGAGCATGTACAGGGGGAGGAGGTCCCCCTTAGTCACAGTCATAGGGAGGGGAGTAAGGGGAAAATGGGAGGGAGGGAGGAATGGGAGGATACAAGGGATGGGGATAACAATTGAGATGTAATATGAATAAATTAATAAAATATATTTTAAAAAGACACTGAGGTAAACAGGTGGGTTGGTGTGAGGTCAGGGGGTAGGCTGTGTAGTGCTGGATGCAGCCCTGAAACAGGTTACATGTTCTTAGTGTCTTTGCGTTGCTTGCCTCCTTTTCTTCATCAGAGTCTGGAATAAGGCTAAGGCTGATGTCTGCCTTCTGTCAGAACAGTTAGGCCATGGAGGAGCTCTCCTTCAAGGAAAGCTCTTGTTAAGAAGGAGTTCTGGCTGTTTTTAAAAAAAAATGGTTCCTGTCCTTCTCTTCTGGCCAAAAGTACAAGATTGCCCTCCCCCCCCCACTAATCTTTACCTTGAGAAACTGGTAAGAAGGAAAACTGGTGCAAGTGTAGGCCCAACCTTCGGAGACTTAGTCCACGGGGCCCACAGCCATTGTCTCTGGCTTTCCAAGGCTCCTGCTCCTTCTGACTTCATCAGCAGCTTCTGCCTTTAGGAAGATCTAATTCTTTGACTGGGGGCGGGGGCAGTGGTTTGCTCTGCAACCTTGATTTTTCTAGTGTCTCCTGAAAGGTTGTTAACTTTGAGTTGTCTCTTCTTTTGCTGAGGGTAGAAGGAATGGTGTCCTGTCTTCACATGTCAGACTGAAACCTAAAGCATGCTCAGAGGACTTCCAGTATCATTTTGTCCTTAACTTAATGCAACTTGGACATGCACACATACATACAACTTGTTCTCTTTCTGACTCACTGTGCCAGTAAAGGAAGGCATCATTTTGCTGTGAATCCAAAGTAACAGACAAGACAGGGATGGAACAGAAAATAGGATATACACAAGATTTTAACTTCAGCTTCAGCTCCAGATGAAGAATGAAAATGAGTCTTCTAATTTTTCCATGTGATACCTTTATGATTCCTATAAAGAGGGATTTCTCTGTGTCAAAATATATTTTCAGGTATTTCTTTTGATTACATGGAACCTATCATTAATAACCCTAAACACAGGCTAGCTAGATGGCTCAGCGGGTAAAGATGCTTGTTGCCAACACTGATGATTTGAGCTCAATCACTAGACCCCACACAGTGGAAGAACAGAAGTGACACTTCTCAGAACATTTATGTGACCCAAGGCTCACACCTACATGCACACACAGATACAAATTATTCTAACACACTGTGCCGATAAAGGAAGGCAGCATTTTGATGTGACTCTTGTGTGGAAAGCTTAAGATGTTGTTTCCCAAACACTTCTGCTGTGAGAGCACTGTGCCTATAGAAGCAGCAGCTTGTGTTAAGCCCCACGTTAGCTCTGGCTCTAAACTGGTGCGCACAGGCCTCTGACACCCTATTCTACTGTGGTAATGGATTGTTCCCGGCTGTGGGGGTGGATGGGAAAGAGTTTTAAAATATAAATAGAGATCAGGACAATGACTATATTTATTTAGAGGTGACAACATCATTAAATAATTTAGGTCAGCTGATGCAAGAGAAGCCGAACCTTTAGAACAACTGGCATGAGACTCTCTCATAATTACCAGGCAAGGTGAGTCCCCCGGCTAAAGCTACTCTTCCTATTTGTTCTCTGCTCCCACACTGGCTGGGACTGACCTTGGGGGAGGCTCAGATCCACGAAGGCTCCCCATGAGGATTATACTCTAAGTGGATGGAGAGAAATGCACACCTTTTGTGTTGCAGGCCCTGCTCATGGTGGGTACCAAAGGGAATTCAGTCTCTGTGAGTTCAATGTGCACCCTATTTTGATAACACACAGAGAATGTTTTATTGCAGTCAAATAATATCTGGAGCTCTCACAACAGCAAACTGCAGGGACTTCAAAGGGATTCCAGTCTAACTGGAACCGTCATTACAAAACAAATTCTAGCCAGACCACAAAGGGGCACAGACTGTGCCAAAGTAAATGCTCTTGAAATCTCCTCTGTATATTACCTTTGAACAATTAATTGGTCTCCTGGAGACAAGAGAGGGGAAAAAAAGAAAGAAAACAAAATAAAAGATTGACAATAGATATATTGTTCTTAGATGACATAGCATGGACAACCCATAGTCACACTGTACAAAATCCTGCTACACTGATCATTAATTTCAGCTAGTCTATAATTTCACACATTAGGGTCAGTGTTGTATGCTGAAATTATGCCTACATTGTAGATTGTGTTTTTAGTTAGTCACAAAGAGGAGATCCTGCTGCCTCAGAAAATATACTACATTTAACATCAGAGGCAACGTCCAATGACGAAGCATTTCTTGGAAGCTATCCCCTGTCTTTGCACCCTTCATCAATCTGCCTCCTTCTGGGGTCCTCCAAAGAGATAAGACATGGTTCTTACAGTACAGTTAGGGTGGGCAGGTGTCAGTGAATATGGTCTGAAGTGTACCAGGATCTAAATGCCCTAATGTCCCAATCACAACTATCAGTACCCTGTACCTGGATCGCGACGTTCCCTCTCAGACTTTCCATCTTTTTAGTACTATTCGATGTAACCCTCGGGTTGGAGATCATTTCCTATTCTTCCCTGTGCCTGATACCTGCCTTCGGGACCAGCTCTCTTGGAAGATGACCCATCTCAAGCAATGTCACTACTCAGATCCTTGCCATGTTAAACAAAGGAGCTCTAGTGGCAAGGTATCAGTGGTGGCATGCATTCATATGTCAGAACCACACCTGGCTTCTCGAATAACTATGTCTTTCTTAAGTTATCGGGCAAATTTCAGAAAGCCCACATGGACGTGTGCTTACACCAGTACCTGGTGCCAGGAAGATAGCTGGAGAGTCTGTTGCTTTTGACACTGATGGAGTGACCCCTGGACAGGACTCATGTCATGATCAATTACCCTGGATGTTTTCTAAAGAAAAGTCGCATGCGGAGTTCGTAGATAATTTAATTCTTGGTCTGCTCTGACATTCAACACACCCCGATGACTCCTCATAATGAGAAGGAACAACAACCATACTTAACACACACACACACACACACACACACACACACACACACACACACACACGCACACGCGCATGCACACAGTTCTCACGCATACATATGTGATGGGAATGAGTGTGTCCATGAAGGAGGGGACTGTGTCTGAGCATCTGCCTCTTAGCAATCTCCTAACACCCAGTCATGCCGGTACCTGTTAGACTGTGGCAAAAGCTTCTGCCTGATTGGGTTGTATAACATCACACTGTAAATCCTGTCACAAGTCTGGGTAACTTACTTAATTTTCAATCTGCTGTGTTTTTGCACCCAGACCCAAAGGTGATGCAGGAATAAAGCAGCCTTCAGGGTTTAGAACTGAAGTTGTTAGAAACAATGGAAGATCTTGGGATAAAGCTGGAAAGCAGAGTGTGTGCCAGGTAAAGAGGCCTGGGTAGCAGCAAGGGGACACAGGAGGTAAAGAGGCCTGGGTAGCAGCAAGGGGACACAGGAGGTAAAGAGGCCTGGGTAGCAGCAAGGGAACACAGGAGGGGACTGTTATTGCCAGAGAGGCAGACAAGAGATAATAGGTTGCATCAAGTTCCACAGCAAACCAGGCTATAGAAGGAAAGTAAAATTCTACCAGGTTTTCTGATCTGAGTCATCACAATAAAGCCCTTTATGGTAAATACAGAAGATGCTATAAATTTCTAAAAACAAATATACCAACCAACCAACCAACTAACTAACCAGCCAGCCAACCAGTCAGTCAGTTAGCATGCCTGTATAGAAACATTATGGGACTGTCTGTCTCCAAGCCATGGCCCTTTCACCTACAAGTTTCTCAGCTTTTGTATTTTTTTCATTCAAGTTTAATGTTCTTTTTTACCAAATCTTTTATGTTTGCTAAAAACTTACATCTTAACTTCTCAAGTAGATGTAACTGTAATTTGATGAAATAAATTAATTTTAGTTTATAATTTGTCTTTTCTTAAAGGTTTAAAAAATTGCATTTATGTGTGTGTGTGTGTGTGTGTGTGTGTGTGTGTGTGTGTACACACCAGTGCACAGGAAAGAACAACTTGAACAACTTGTGGGAATCAGTTTTTGTTTCCTATCATGCAACATGTGGGCCCCAGGGATTGAACTCAGTTCATCAGGCCTGGTTCTAAGTATCTTTACTTGCTAAGTCATCTTCCTGGCCCACGT
The DNA here is from genome assembly GCF_903995435.1 of Acomys russatus. Classification (NCBI taxonomy): domain Eukaryota; kingdom Metazoa; phylum Chordata; class Mammalia; order Rodentia; family Muridae; genus Acomys; species Acomys russatus. Next base: position 16,490,335 of record NC_067139.1, read on the forward strand.
CTACAATTTTACTCTAGGACAAACAAACATGAAGCAAAGAGGACAAGAATTTTGTCCAACAGAGCTTTTCACACTCTGCAGCATGCCACACCTTTAGCAGAATGGTGGTAGTACTTAGAGCCAAGCAATTGCCAGCCGGCACCTTCCCTGTCCTCCACACTACTTAGCTGTTGGCTCACTGGTTGGCACTGCTGGTCAAGCATAGGAACACTGAAGAGATTCTGCTGGGTGCCCTTTGGCTGCTGTAGTCACTTTGCCAGCTGTTAATCTCTGACCCAGGCCAGGCAGCAGACAAGTCAACCAGGAAGTGTGGGCCCAGTGTTGAAAGGCTTGCTTTACAGAAACAAAATCTGAACTACAGAGTGTGTGTGTGAAATTTGTGGGCACTTAATTTAATCAAAGGAAGCTTCTCTATTGTCCAAGTTGGTCCTGGAGCTCCCCAACATGGGGCTCAGCACGGATCCCCAAAAGGAAGAAACACCCACATACACATGCACATGTGGCCCTGTTGGAGTGACAGTGCTTGGATCTGCCTGGAGCAGCTTCCTGCGGCTTCTGCACTGGCTCCCATACCATACATCCACTGGGGTCAAAACTTAGGGATCTCTCTCTTACGCCCCCTCACACTAGAACATAATGCAGGAACTTTGTTGGCGTCAGAAGCCCAGGTATCCAGGCTCTGGTGCTGGATTTTTCCCCTAAATTCAGGAGTTAGTATGTGATTGTTTATTTTAATTGCTTTTAAGGAAGGAGGTCTGTGATCTTATAGAAATGACATGATTACACTGAAGACAGGAGAGCTATTTTGTTTTTCTTGTCCTATCTCTAAACTCTTTGGTTCCTTTGTATATATTCAGATTTGAACCTACACTTCCTGAAATGAGGTTAGTAGGCTCTTCGCTTTTTACATGTAACTAACAAGTTATATCTAATCCTCTAGATTATCAATAATAGTGTTCTACACTGAAGTGAAGTAATTTTGGTCCTAAAAGTTTTTGACATTAGCAAAACTGACTTACCTTCCTTAGCTAGGTATTTCACATTAGTCAATGTTCTTTAACTTCCTCTTGGGAGAGCTAGCAACAGGACTGAACTCTGCAGTGCTGCCATGATGACTCCTGAGGTAACATGTTGTTGACACTAGGACTCAGGGCAGGTGAAGAGCCCATGCTGCTGGTGGCAGTGAGAAAAGGCAGAGCCAATTTGGGAAATGTTTGGCAGACTCTCCTTACCAACTTACAAATATCCTTCCTGGATGTGCAAATCAACAGCCCCATACCCAAGCACTTACACCAGAGGAATGATGTACATTCAGATCCCAAAAGAAAACAGCCCCCCAAACCTTCAGAGCGTGAGTGGGCAAATAGCATCTAACCACACAGTATAAGTGCATGGTGATTCTCAAAGAAATGATGCCACATGAAAGATGGAAGACACGGGACAAAATATCTCATCCCTGTGGCATTCCCAGGGGGTTGAACTGGGGACACTGCTTCAGAGAGGGAAGAAGGATTTTCTGTGTCGGAAATGCTCTATGTCACAGTGGTGAGGACAGGAGCGAGTGTGCAATGAGGTCAGGCAAATATAACATTGCTAAACTCCAAAGTGTGCACTATAAGTGGGTGATTTCATTTTAAGTTAGTTACATCCAAAGAGCTGGGGATTAAATCAACTACTGTACCTGGTACCAAGTGTATTTACTTGGAAAATTGCCAGTCATCTTCTAGATGGTGGTCACTGTGATCACAGGTGGTGCCTATCTGGGTTAAAATTACCTCTTATTAAAGCCACATTGCTCTTAAGTCTATATATTGTTTATGTCCTGCAAACACTTCAGACACAAAACTTCCCTAAAAGCAAAAATAACTGTCACCCAAAGTAGGGTCATGAGACCTAATTACCATCTTTAAGCCCCACTCCCAGACACTTAGATAAAGGGAGATATAGAAACGCCAAGTGTTATTACTCTTTGGTTTCAGTTATACAATGTGGTTCTTTGTTTGCTAAGTGATTTTAATTAAGTAAAAACAAATTTCTCTTTATTAAAATGTATTAAAATGTTATTTGAAAGTATCTTCTTTATCTCCTTTAGTTGACATTACAAGTGCTGACATTTCCAGATTTCCAGACTTAAATGGAGCCTTTAGATATTATTCCCTCATATTTGTGTGTGTGTTTGTGTGTGTTCATGCTATGGTGCACAGATAACCACTCTTTGACCTGCAATGGCAGTGAACTGAAGGTGCGACAATTACCTGGGAGGACCATATAAAGGACATGAAAAGGACCTGGAAGGGCCGGGTGGGAATTTTAGACACTAAACCTCAAAAGGAGAGAATATGGCTATTCCATTCAACATTTCTTGGCTTCGGTGATTTCTTTAGTGCTAATAAGCAATGACAGTCTGCTTAAATCTTCAGCACGTTGCTGAGTGCCACGAACTGAACTATTCTTTGGCACAGGGATAGAAATGAACCTAGATTTCTCTCTCATGCCCAGTGACAATGCCTTAAGGCAGAGGATGTAGCCGTTTTTTAATCCACAAAGCCAATCTATACTGGAAACTCTCTGGAGGGTTCTGGTTTGCTTTGGTATTGTGTGGAGGTGGTAGGGGAAGAGGCGTCAGTCACTCTTATTACCAAGCCTTTCCTGGCTGCAGGCAGGAGCTGCAAGCTGAGGGCTGAGCTGAGTTTCTCAGGCTCTGCACTCTGAAACCCGAGATGACGCTGTCTCCTTCCTGCACAATAGTGGAGAGTGCTCATGGCGTTATGACTTGTCTAGTTCCCACAGAGGGAGGAATCCTGCCAAATATTTGTAATCTGTGCTGAAGTATGCAATCAGGGAAGCCCACACCCAGAAGCAAGTGTGTGGCCGCTTAATTACAATGCTCTTGCTGGAAGATCAGCTGGGAAGGCTTCTAGAGTAGAGGCTGATGAGTGTCAACAGACTCTGTGACACTCTGTCTCTCTTTCTCTGCAAAATGTTTTCCCTTCTACTCCGGAAGACACAAAACTTCCTCCTGCTCCACAATGAAACACATTAACTCTATGTACACATGTAGCTACTTAATAAGGTATCTGTTCATAAAGGTTGTAGACAAACAAATCTTCTGTGTTGATTTGCATTTGTGTCATAAAACTAGTGGCTAGACTAGTGCCAATGACCCCCTTCTTCTCAGTAAGAAAAGCACTTTGGCATGTTTGCTACAGTAGCTCCAGGTAAGACCACAACATGCTGACATAGGCCCCTCTGACATCAATCTGACCAGTGTTTCCAGGCTGGCACTGCCAGGGTCATCCTGAAGTATTGGAAAAGTAAAGGAAAAGAATAAATGAATGTTATCATCTCAGGATACATTAAACACTTTAAAAAAAAATGTGATTACAAGCTGGGTGCCATGGCTTTAATCTCAGCACTTGGGAGGCAGAGGCAGGTGGATGTCTGTGAGTTTGAGGCTAGCCTGGTCTATGTAGTGAGGTCCAGGACAGCCAGGGCTATGTAGAGACCCCATCTTAAAACAAAGCAGAACAAAAACTGAGACTACCACATTGCATGCACGAGTGAATTTTCCAAAGATTTAACAAAGTTATATTGGGCTGGAGAGATGGCTCAGTGGTTAAGAGCACTGACTGCTCCTCCAGAGGTCCTGAGTTCAATTCCCAGCAACCACATGGTGGCTCACAACCATCTATAATGTGATCTGATGCCCTCCTCTGGCCTGCAGATATACATGCAGGCAGAGTACTGTATACATAATAATAAAAAAATAAATCTTTAAAAATAAAGTTATATTTTTATAATGGAAAAATATATTTTCAGATTACTGAAATTGGCAGAACTTTAATTTTAGAGCTATGTGCAGTGCCACCTGTTGAATATTAAGACACTTCATTTTCTCCATCTGAAATATTTAAATAAAGAAAGACTAAAAGTTGGAATTATGTGCAGGACAGGAACTATGCCCCAAGTTTTAGTTTAGCTACAGTGTTCTCCAGGATGGAGGCTGCCCCACTTGTAGGCTCCAGAAGCACTTTCTGTATATCCCTAACCTTCTCCCAGGCAGGAAATTCCTCCACAACAAAAAACTAAGCAGCTCATGCTATCAAGTCATCCTATTCCCCAAGTGATGAACAGTTACTAGCATATGCCAACAGACACTCCTGCCTTTCATAGCTCAATGCATTTTTGTGCCAGAATTTGCCAAGGCTCCATCTTCAGGGAGGAATACATCTACATACTAGGTCTTGGTGTTATCTAGGGTCAGACAGGTGCTAAGTATCAAGGTCAGGGCTTGAAATAAAGCACAGGTGTTGTGAATTTCAGCTCTGAACTCTTCCCACTGCATTCCAGGCCTCTTTCGCAATAGTGTATAGGGTCAGCGTTAACACTGGATGGGTGAAGCACCACTGTATCCAAGGAAATAACACAGACCTTAGGAACACAGTAGACAGGGTGCTGACATGTAGGGTCCAGACATCCTCCTGGAAGGGAGATGCCCTTGGTGGGTGCAAGTGTGACACAGGGAGAGTGTCCCGTTGAGCCTTCTGAGCTCTGAGGAGCAGCACTGCCTCCAGCTTTCTGGAGGAAAACCATGTCAGTGCCCTGAGGCAAGTGGAAGGGTCAGAGTGGGTGGGGAGAGGCCAGTCAGGTGAGAGGGCAGGAGCTAGGCTCAGTTCAGTCCTGGGGTCTAGGTAGCCTTGACAATACTAACCTCTCTGGGACTCTTCTGGGAGAGACAGGAAGCCAAGATGGTCTGCAGCAAAGGGCATTAAAGTCTCCTGTTCTGGCCACTGCCTTAAGAACGAGCTGTTAGAAGGCAGGCTGGCAGTGAGGATGCTCCTGGGGAAGTTCAGGCAGATGGGATGGCAGCTCCTCCTGGCAAGACTGGAGGAGGAGGAAGAATAAAAAGCCTGGGTTCTGGGTTTGTTTCTAAAAAAAGAGAGTAGAGTTTCCTGGTGGATAATTTTAAGAGAATTACACAAAGGAAGAGGACTCTGGGTTGCCTCAGGTTCAAAAGAAGGCAGTCACATGTTCTAGGAACCTGCTAGTGCATCACGTCCGACAGTCTCAGAGACTGCTGCAAGGTTTGTCCTACCCCACAGTGCAGAGGTGAGCCAGCACAGGCCTATCTACAAAGCTCTCGAGCTCAGTCTGTTTCCCGTACCATCTAAGTTTGTTTCCCATGGCACCTACGTGGATCCTTATGAAACCTACCCTACTCAAAGCACACAGGCGGCTGCTGAGCCACAAGTCCACAGAACCTGTTGACCATCCCCTCCTGGACAGCGGCTGGCAGAGCACCTCACACTTTATCAACAGTTTAGTGATATCATTTGTACAGTCTTATTAGGCATAAAGATACGAAGAAGTCAAAATTCTATAAACACAGCCACTCACACTCTTAGGATATGTGTAGCTTTCTGAGGCGGTATGTAGTGGAAGTTTTGGTGTTTTTAAAAACTCAGTTCTGGGGTGGGGGGAGCTGGAGAGATGACTCAGAGGTTAAGAGCACTGCCTGTTCTTCCAAGGTCCTGAGATCAATTCCCAGCAACCACGTGGTGGCTCCCAACCATCTATAATGAGATCTAGTGCCCTCTTCAGGCATTCAGGAGTACATGCAGGCAAAACTCTATACATAATAAATAAATCTTTAAAAATAAATAAATAAAAACTTAGTTCTGTTATGTATACATGTTTTTGTTTTAATCCCAGGTGTGGGATATGGACTGCTTCAGATTGCCACAGCAGCTGACTATTTTGCCCCCTGCAAGCTCTGAGAGGGATGTGATCTTTTCCAGCTGCAGAAAGTCTAATTCTGAGGACTCTGAGAGGGAATGAATGTCAGAGCAGGGGGTGTGTGGGTGTGGGTGTAGGTGTGGGTGTGGGTGAGGGTGGGGGTGGGGGTAGGGGTGGGGTTGCTGAGAAAGAAGAAAGCTACTGCTTTTGGTTGTTGTTGATACAGTTTGATGAGAAGAAGTGAGAGATATCTTGAAACAAAGATTGGACTTGCCCCAAAGAACCCACGACCCTAGCCAGCAGGAAGTAGCCAAGAGACCTAGGCCCCGTCTCCCCATTCATCTTCTTTCTCTCCTTCCTGGTGTTGGGCTGTTGGAAGGAGTTGGGGTGGAGAAGGAAGAAAGAGATATACGAAGCCTCAATAAAGTAAAATAGAATAATAATGTAAAAAACAAAACAAAAAACCCAACAACAACAAAAACAGGCTTACTGTGGTACCTTTGGCAGCATATGGCATTTTTTCAAGAAATAGAGTTTTTCAGGAAAGCAAGTCACTTCTCCACATATTTACACAAGTTTTGGTAGGAAATAATATAAATGACAAGAAGTTAAAATACTGCTATTTACCTGGGAGACATCATGAAGCACATTAGAGAATATGCACTCTGTGTGTATAAATCACATCTTAGACTATGGTCTTATTAGAAGGGTTGCACTGATAACTTTTATGTCCCCATTAGCTCCAACAGCCTACTATGTGGACAGGCAAGTTTTTTGGCCTTTCTGTCAGTACTCACCATATGAACGTCAATATGGAGCAGACTCTTTAAAGCAGTGGTTCTCGATCTCCCTAATGCTGCCACCACCCTTTAATACAGTACCTCTACCAGAAAATTATGTTCATAACTACTTCATAAGTATAACTGTGTTATAAATCAAGATGTAAATCCCTGTTTTCTAATGGTCTTAGGCGACCCCTGTGGAAGGGTCATTCAACCCCCAAAGGGTTGTGGCCTGAGACTAAGAATACAGCTTTGAAACAGAAGCAGAACAAATGCAAAAGTACTGAGACTATGCCATCTAAAACTGGTTTGTATGTGTGGGTTTGGAGAAGGGGGCTAAGATGAAACAAGCAAGTGCTACTAAGCTATTGTTGTGCCAGACACATTTTTAGCCTGTGGAGAGAGAGAGAGAAGAGGTGGTCTGTGGGGCAGCCATCTTTCATTCCTGACTAGACATGATCACAGAAGGACCCATGACTGCTTGATCCTCTTCACCATTTCGCTTTGTCCACGCCCAATACTACAAGCTGAGCCAAGAGAGCTCATAAAATTACTTAAGTGCAGGCCTTTAAAACTACCTCTCAATGAATACCTGAAAGCTTTCACTAGCTATTATAAAGTAACTTTATTTTCTGAACGACATATGCCTTATGACTAATGTCATTTAGCAATGGAGAAATTGAGGGACACTCCCCCTGAATTACAACCCAGACAGAATTGAAATGCAAAGCTAAATATAAGCGACTGGGTATTCAGGGCGGTTATCTTCTGGGCATCCCTGAGAAGTGAACCCAAAGCTCCCTGGGTGCAGTCATAGCATGACACAAGCCTTTTCCCTCTGCTCTTGTTTCCTCTGATTTCCCTTCTCAGGGTTTTTGCCCAACATGCCATTCTGTCATTCATAAATCTGACTTGATTATCTAACAGCTTTAGCTCCTAGAGCATAGTTCATCTATAAAGAAGAATCACTCAAGCGGGCACTTTATAAATGTTACCTAAAAGTTCTAATGCAGAAGAGCCATGATTTTCTTGAGACAAATGGACTGTATACTTGGCTTAATCTTAAATGGACATTCAAATTAGCTTTCAACAGAATAGAGACGAAGTTGAAATACTTGTAGGTATATTCAAAGCCTAACCACAATTAATAAGACTGCTCTTGTTACATAAAATAAAACTGGGTGCATACTTACATACACAAATGAACTGTGAAATCATCTTGAAAGCCTGAGGTTATACCAGTCTTGGTTCCAGATATTTATGGACTAACTCCTTGGAAATTGCTTTAATGGTGAGTCTGCAAATCACACTGAAAATCAGCTCTAGAAACTGAGGTGTAGCTCAGTGTACCTTGCTTGACTCATGTAAGGCCCTGGGTTCATCCTAGTATCCCAAAAGACAAAAAACCAGTGTTAGATGGCATAGTTACGGTAATCTCAAGTTTGTTCTGCTCATCATCTTTGCATTAAAGAGTCCTCTTTCTCATTGGAGTTTATATGTTGAGTATTGGATCTTTTCAACCTGGCTACCTTTAGTATTTCTCTTTGGTGTCCCATTTGTTCTGCTTGATCATAAGGCAGTTTTCTTCATGTTGCTTGGGTTTAAGGTTTTTTCTTCTTCCATTTTTCTTCTTGGATCTTTGTATTTATATTTTTCATAAAATTTGGAAAAACCATGGTCATTATTTCTTAAAATATCTTATTTTTTTGTGTCCCATCTTTTTTAGGTACTATAACTATATGCACATTAAGGGTACCAGGAGTTGCTCCACAGAAGTCATTCTGTTACTAGTTCATTAGTTTTTTCCTTTGCACTGTTTAATATGCCCTGGCTGCCATCTTACGGACTTTTTCTGCCAGTTGTAAGCTCATTCTCCTTTCTAACGACTTTAACATATACATATAGGTTCCTGAAACCCAGTTCAACATATTTGAACTGGTCATTCTAACATCTGGATCACTTTTAGATCAGTTTGATTGGTTGTTTTCCCATTTAATAAAGAATATGTTTCCTACTTTTTTGTAAGTATAGTAATTTTCTTTTGGGCAGTACTCTTTTTTGAGATAGCCCTGACTATCCTGGTACTCACTCCGTAGATAAAGCTGACCTCGAACACATAGTAATACTTTGCCTCTGCTTCCAAAGTCTTGGGATTACAAGAATCTGCCACCGTATCTGACTAAGCATAGTGTTTTCTGGTTAGATAGTTTAAATTATGAATTTTGTCATATAGGGTAGGAGATATTTTTGCTTTCCTGTATTCTTGAACTTAGTTTTGGGAAACAGTAGAGTTATTTGAAAGCTAGGTCCTTTTGGTGCTTCTTTTCATGATGTATTAAGAAGGTAAAGAGCTGTGGCCAGCCTATATTATAAATCCTTACTATGGAGGATTTATAACCTATGACCCTTTCTACCCAGCTCATCCCTCTAAGCATGACCCTAGCTTTTCTAGTCTGGCTAGTAGGATCAGGCAGCATCCCCAGCTTCTTGTGCACACAGTGCTGTCTTGTAGTCCCTCTGGGTGGTTCTCCTCAGCCTCAGACTGGTCCTTACATTCCCATGCTAATCTGCATCCTCCATAGAAATGAGAGGGTCTGGAGAGTTTGGCAACTGTTCAGCCAAAGCACTTCATTCAGATTTGTCTTGCTTCTCTCCTTCTCCTTGTTCTCTTTCTTGAACTTTTTCTCTGCCCTCTTAACCAAGGAAATCTGCTGATTGCCTGACTCTTACCCCATGGTGCATCTTAGACCTCTCGCAGTGGGGCGGAGGCAAATGAAGGGCTCACCTCACTTGTTCTACATTTTTTAAGAGACCCTATGATATGAAGCCCAACAGGTAATCTATGGAAACCAATGTTCTCTCATATTTTATACTGTTTGTTCTGTCTCCATCAAGCAGTACATAAACTCAGTCCCTGTTACCCATTTTACCTTAACATTGGCTAGCACTCAATGTGATCATCAATTTGGCAAGGGCTGACTTTGGATTACTTTTGTTTCTTTCAGGAGAATTAAATTAAGTGGCAAAGGATAATTTTGTTTTGCTAGCAAGCATGCTTACTAGTCTGTGTCCCTATGATTTACTGAGCATGTGATTGCTACCTGCACCTCTCAATGAGGCTGCTTTAAATATGCTGTGTCAGTTTGTTAGAACAACTTCATAAAGCAAATACTTATAAGGCCATGTAACTTAAACAAGATCATAAACCTAGTGACAGGACTGAGGGTAGAAACCTGGTTTGTCAGATTACAAAGCATGTGTTCCTATTCCTTGTATTGCCTAATGCATGAAAGAAAATATCTTGGGTATACACACACACATGTATGCACACACATACACACAGGTATTAGAATAACAGCACGCCATCATCATCACTTAAGTGTATGGTACCTTCTCAAATGACAGGGCAGGAAAGTGATCTCTATTTATTCAACTCTTAACTGCCACTAACTTTCAGAGGTAGTATTGTTTTATTATTTACTCCACGAAGGAGGAGTGCTGTCCACTAAACTATGATATAGTAGAGTAGGCATTATCAACTTTTATAAGGGTTTCAATTTTAGGGTTGTTCAAAAGAGAACATTTGCATGCTAAAGTCAACGAAGTGTTATAATGCTATTTACTAAATGTCTATTATGCACCATTATTATTATCATCAATAATCTATTGATAATTGTTGAAAAAACCTCAAAGATAGGCACTACATTCTGTATTTCGTATAAGTAGAAATTGAACCTCATAGTGAAGGTTGATGTGTAAAAAGTCACATAACAAGTAAATGTTTGTGCCAAGCATTTGATACAGCACAGCAATCTCTGTGTGTGCACATACGCACTTGTGCAAGTGTCCTAAGAGTTAAGAGGCCTGGCTATTGCTGAACAGAATTTCTCTTCTGCCCTAGATCTAGCGAATGAACAATATGCCATGAATGTTCTATGAACACACGTGTTGTAAGGCCTTTAGGAAAGTGGCCTATTTTCTTGTTTTCAAAAAGATTTATTTTGTTTTATGTGTATGGATGTTTTGTCTACATGTGTATATGTGCACAGTGTGCATGCCTGGAGCCCTCAGAGGTCAAAAGAGGAAACTGGAGTTAAGTGTGGTTATGATCTGCCATGTGGGCACTTGGCACCAAACCTGGGTCTTCTTCAGGAGTAGTAGGAATATGTTCTTAAATTTCTAATTCTTAACTATTACTTTTCTAGATTCCTACTTAGGTTGAGTATGGTAAAGTTAGCTCTGCTTCATAAGGGTAATTAATGTTTCTGGAATATAGATTATCTTCACATACTATGGAGGATGATGCTGCTTCAAGTAAGAATTCTTTTTGTCATTTGCAAATATTCTATCCCTTACATGTAAAGTAGGGACTGAGTCATATTTTTTTCAGTGAGCCAATTTTTTAAAATAAAACTTTCCTTGGAGGTCATTTACTGGGATTAAAAATATGAGGCTTCTAGATCAGCTCATCACCCAATGTCACAGGAGAGGTGATGTGGAAGACTGACTACTGTTTGTGGCCCAGCCAACTACAGAAGCATCACCTAAATCGTTAGGAGAGCAGGGGTTGGGAGGTGCGTGATGCAAAGGCTGTGTCCATATGGGTTGTTCAAGTTCAGAAGTAATGACGTGGAGTAGAGGTACAAATCAGAGCAGCCAAGTAGAATGGAATCCATTGATAAGGAAACTTCCGCCACCCACACTCATGGTTTCTAGTTTGGTTGCTCAGATCCATTGCTTGCAGAAAACAACTAGTATATTCTGGCCAGCTTCTTCCCTAGGAATCCAGTATGACTTAGGGAGTATCAGATGTAAAATGTCTACAGAAAGTAACATACCCACAATAAAGGCATCTTCAGGGGGTAAGTCATGAATGTTACATTGTCTGCGGCCACATGTGAACATTATTTATGCATGTGATCTAAGAGGGGAGACAGAAAGGGAAGAGGGGCTTCTTCTAGTTCCTTTCTTCAGCCGGTGCTTGGCTTGCTCCCTCCTGGGGAGATTAAAGCTTTGGCAAGTGGTTTATCTTGGCTAATGTATACTTTAGTTCTGTGTATACAGAGACACATATATACACACTGCAGTGTTTATATAGGATATGCATGTGAAATATTCCTGGAGATGAGGCCTGGAATGAGCAGTGACACCTAGGAAGTTGGAACTCAAATCTTTTAAATGCAAGCTGGTTTCTCTGAAGGGCCCTGGACTTATGCACTAAAAGCACATCGACAGGGACATGAGGAATGGCCTCTCCTTTAGTGCGTGTAAGCTCAGTGGGGGCATGTCTTCTGCTTCCAGGAGGAATGAAGCATACTGTGGTGGCATCCTTTCATCCCTGGGGACTTTAAAGACATGAACAGGGATAGGAGAAGTTGTGCAGATAGCTTGCTCAGGCTTCTGCTCTAAGTCAGGACTCTGGCACCAAGACAGGTGGTAGTAGAGCCTGAGCCATGGCTCTTGTACGCATGATGGCAGACATTTAGAAAGAGCTCAGCAGTTGGGTATGCCTGTTAGGACACTCTGGGTCTGGTTTCTTCCTTCCCCACTTCCTTTCCTTTTTCTTTTCCCTTTGTTGGAAGAGATATGTATTTCCTTGGGAAGGAACAGATACATTGGGTTTTAGTATTATATATATGCCAACTGAGATTGCAAAAGTATTCTGGACATGTAGCCATGAAGGTTCTACATATATGTTCATGACAACAGCTAATAATATCTAATACTGATGATAACTTACATGGAAATAAAAGGAGTGGCTCAATTATTAGAAATGTTATAAAATTAGAGAGAAGGAAGACACTCAGTCAGTGAAGTGTTTGGCATAGAAGCACGAAAGCCTGAGTTTGGATCCCCAGCACCCGTTTAAAAACAGCTGGCAGCGTGGTACATATTTGTAGTCCCAGCACTAGAGAGTCAGGGAAAGATAGATCTCCGGAGAGTCCAGCCTAAGAAGCAAGATGTAGGTCTCAGTAATAAAGCTACCCCTCCCTCCCTCCCTCCCTCCCTCCCTATCTCTCTCAAGAAATGTTACGAAGGTAGAAATATGCGATAGCCTCTGGTTGTCTGCTTGACGTCCTAGTCTGTGTACAGATTCAACAATATATGCTTAGACTGGTTAAACAGTTGAATGGTTGAGTGTGGTAATCTATCTAGTAACTGGTCAGAGAAGAAAGGGGGTGGAGAGGAAAACATCAGTGTTTCAGGATGGCTAAGGAGCTGGAGAGAAGATAAGAACATCAAAGAGGAGCTGGAGAGATAGCTCAGTGGCACTTGCTGCTTGCGCAGAGGACCTGAGCTTGGCTCTTAGCTCCCACATCACGTGGCTCAAACTGCCTGTAGCTCTAGTTCCAGGGAATCAACATCTTCTTCTGGCCTCTGTGCACACATGTGGTACACATGCACACACTCAGGCACACACACACATACTCACATAAATATTTTTAAAAAGGAAGAATAACAGAGAACATGAGGGCAGAGAAAGAGAAAAGCGCTAGAGACCTGTGGGAGGAAGGCTGGGACAGCCAGAGGCACTTGCCAAAATGAGCTAGCAGCAATGCTGGCAAGGAGTGGGCAGGAATATCTTATGAGGACTGCCAGCCCTGTAGATTATTGAGACTGTGGGCTCTTAGTGTTAGCTATGGGTGTGGGTAGGACTGGCCCAAGGAAGGCTCTAGGAGAATCTGTTCTCTCCTCCATTTCACGAGGCTGCCCATTTCATAGCACCTCTTCATGTCACTGGGACCAGTGATTCTGACCTCTTCTTACCTTCTCTGACTTGACTCTCTTGGCCATTTCATAAAGGGTCCCTGTAGTTTCTGACATACAAGTTCAAAGGCCTCAATGGATGCCTCAATGGATGGAAATGAGCCCTATACTTTCTAAGCTTTTCTTACTCACGTGTGTCTGTGACAAAGCTTGTTTTCATTTCTGCTTTGTTTTCTGAGGCATGCTCTCAGCTTATGCTGTCCTTAAATTCGTGATATTCCTGCCTCTAACTTTTGGATGTTGGGATTACACCTGGAATATGATATAATTCTGCTTATGCACTGACACCGTCACAGAACCAGAAACCCAACAACGCAACAGAACAGTGCTGACAATGTACTGGAAGTTATCTGTGGTATATTTCTCCAATTTTCCATTTGATACGTTTGGGTTATAATTAACCGAAAGCAGAGGAAGTGAAATTGGACAAAAGGATGCAGTTGCATTATAGCCAGGGTCACCTGAATATCCACAGCCATTTCCTGGCCTGAGGTCCTTCACAAGATCCCACACTGAAGCTGTCTACTGTCTTTGCCATGCAAGGCAACATCGGAGCTCTCAGACTAGGGTGGAGATGTCTGCAGGGTGGGGACACTGGTCTGTTCACCACAGAGACCTGGTGTAGTACCTAATAGGTCCAGTTTCCTCCCTGGTGTGGCTCTGGCATATTAACTTCTTCATGCACAGAGGTAGCAGGCCTGAGGCCACCAGGTAGGGTCTTACACCAGGTCACATATGCTTCTGTAAGAAATCTATTAAAGTCAGATAATTTAGCACACTTCCTATGGGGGCCCTGCTCCTAAACACATGAGCTCCTAGAAGTGTGGAGCAGCCCTCACTTGTCCATTTTCTTCCTCTACTCAGACTCTCGGGAAGAAGCTATTGCATGGCTAATAATGACAGAGCCATCAATAAAAGAAGTGGTTCTGAAATGAAAAGTCTGAACACCCTGACTTATTTGTATAAGGAAAATTTAAAAGTTATTATTTAAAAAACTTCTCACATTTGTATTCAACTACTTTTATGGGAGGTTTCAATTTTTGTCTGGACTGCATTATTCTGCATACTGAAAAACTGCAGTCCCTTGATTCCATTTTTATAGTCACAAAAGGCATCATGAAAAACTGAATTTAGGCACAACTCAAATGGCCTCCTATACCCTTTTAAGGCACGGGGAGAGGGAGAGCCTGCAGCAAGCGTCACAGAATCCAAACCACGAGTTTACCCTTGGTGGGCATCAATGCTACAATGGCAGAGTCAGAAGCCACTCAAGGAGGCGTCCACACTGTACTCTAAATACCTGGCACTGCCCAGGAGAGTTGGGATTTGAGATCACCTACTCAGTATGAGGGAATAGACTGAAGGGAACATGAGTACATAGGACAATGGTGCATGTTTCTGGCTTAATGCATACTTGAGCTGTGTTGTGTGATGTAGGTACCATACACAGGATGGACAGAAATGGCGGGGAGTTGGGGGCAAAAGAGCTATACATTGTGAGGTCCCTTGTCTCTCCTGGGGCTATCATGCCAACCTGAGCAACACTCTATCAGGCACAGAAATGTAGGATTCAAAGATCCATCTCAGATTTCTTTCTGGAAATCTGAGACTCTGACTGTGCTTTGAAAGAGAATTGATGGAAGGTAGGAGTCAAGAGGGGTCAGTGGTAATTTACCACATTCATAAATCAGAATGGCAAAGTATACAAAACCGTAGCTTAGGCTGGGGCCAGTACTGTGGCCCAGAGACGTGCTGCTCCTTAGAAGTCTGCTGAGGAAGCATCAGGTAACCCCCTGTGCAACTGCTGGAGGTCTGTCTGTACCATGCTCACCACCCTATCCCTGCTAGGTCTTCTCCCTCCTCCTCTCTGCTTCTGCCGTCCCTTCTCTCCATTCTCAAAGGTACAAACTGGACTTTCGGTGAGGTGGATTTATATCAACCAACTGGCTCTATTTGTTATATAATGTATATTTAGTATTAACACTGCAGCTGCATTTCTTGACTATTTCATTGTATATACACAAAGTTCTCCTCTCGGAGCAAATGAAATGTAAAGCACAGGATCTCTGACCTTCCCTGCTATGTATCTGTCTCCTCTTCCTTTGCGGTCTGGTTGCACACTTCTAGGAGGAAAGGCCCACCCGTCTCAACAGTACCCACCATTTCTCCATAGAACCCACACTAAGATACAAGTCTGCACAATTTTAATGGGTACATCTCCCTATTGTTGACACATGAGTGTTTTTGTCACTCACAGAATTAAAATGAACTAATTTACTGTTTTTTATTTTGTTAATAAATCTCAGGCCCCCTCAAGTAGAGTTCTTATTTTCATGCTGTATATAAATAAAGAGGAACCGGTTTTCCAATATGGCTTCAAGCTGACTTATGTCAAGCTGGCTGCTGGATGTTAGAGACATTACGCAGTAGGAGAAGACCTGCATCCCGAACAACCCTTCCAGACCAGACAGACTCTGAAGCAAGGAGCCATAACAGCTTATGGTCAAATTGGCCTGTTTCTAAGCAAAACCTGACACTGATGACAATAGCACAGACTGACTTTCTGTAAATCAGGTTCCATTCCGCTCACTCCCCTCACCCACCTCACTCATTGGCAAATACAAGAAGTTTTGTGAGCAACAAGGCCTCTCTACATGGCTTGATTTTGGAGCCAGAGTAAGGCTTAAAGAAACACAGCAACATTGGCAGAGCCACGACTGAGCTTTTCAAGAGTATGTGCTCTCTACCTCACACTTTATTGGAAACCCTCTGCCCACCCAAGAGCCCAGCAGATTCCACCTGCACCTGGGTATGCTGGTGGATGCTGAGGAACCTTAAACACTTCTGGGGTAATTTTTTTTTTTTTTTTTTTTTTTTTTTTTTTTTTTTTTTACAGGCATTCAACTTAAGTGCTAAGGGGCTTTGGGCGAGAACACTGAGGTACAAAGAGCTAGTTTCCATCCTGCCTGAGGAATTGGCTTTATCTCAGGGACAACTCTGCCCTAGTCTACACTGGGAGACAATCCATTGTGTTGATTTATGACTGCAAGTTTTTGTGCTCCAGATTACTATCCAAGGAAGATTTCTTAATGCAGTTGGATTGAAGCCCATACATGCAAGGAGGAGCTCAAGTGCCAATTGCCGCCCTCGTGGAGATGCAGATGGAGTCACACACCTTGAGTGAAGATGCTGAACTCTCTCTTAAGCACAAGGTGGCTGGTGTACATGGAGTGGGATCCCTAGTTAGGCAATGCCCTGGGAAATGGCTGAGCTGGGGTGGGGAGCACACAGGCACAGGGAAGTTCACTTCATAGCCTGTCTCCCTTTCCCTGCCTCTGTCTCACTTACTTCCCCTGGGAAATCAAATGCTTTAGCTATCAGTTTGTAAATATTCTTACTGAGTTCACCTTTTTTTTTTTTTTTTTAATCTTCACCAGTTCCTCTCCTGAATATGATAATATAGTATATCCAGACATGCTCTGTCACTCCAAAGGAGCTGAAAGCTCATATAGAGATGTTCATTACAGGAAAAAAATAAAAGTAAATAAATAAATTAAAGTCACTTTTGGAAATTGTCTTTTCTGTTCTGAGTGGAATTTTATTAAAAAACTATTTTGTAAATTGAGGGTATAGGGTAATAATAGAGTGGATGCTTAGTATGCACAAAGATCTTGAGTCCAATTCACAGCCCATATGCATTTTTAAAAATAAAAACACGCCCCCTTCAGTATTTTATATATGCACAGAAATGTCCTTCCCCGCTCTACAGTGAGGTTGTGGGGCAGCACATTGGCCACTGTTCTCAACAGTTCCACCAGCCTACATGGGCAGGGTGCAAACAAAGGACATGGCCTGCCCTTGTGGGTCACAATGCTGTGGGAATGGCCTAAGGTTTATGTACATTCTGGGGAACGTCAGTAAGCACTTGGGTGGGTCACAGTGAGCATCCAGACCATTGCAGAACCAAGGATTTTCCTGGTGCTCCTCAGTACAACTGTCCTCCTCTTTCCCCCACCTTTGATATAGGCTTTTAAAAATGAATTGAAAGATAAAGTCCTCACATGCCGGAAACAGGTTTCTGAAAGTCTGGGCAGTCTGGTTTTAGGATTATCACTTACAGACTTCATCAGGTGTCAGTTCTCTGCTGTATTGCAAGGGACTGTGGAAAACACAACAGTAAAACAAGATGCAGCACTTGGTGTAACAACGTGCCATTTTTGCTAAGGGAACAAGATTAATACTGATGATAGCACACACCAACCCCACAACGCTGTCTTCCAGGATCGAACTGTATGATGCTGGCTATAAACATGAGAGCATGATCCAAAAGAGAACGGAGGCCATAGGAGGCAGAGCTTGCCCCAGATAAGAACAGAAGAATCACATGCTGAAAGGAAAGCCCTGCCTGGTAGGGAGGAGGTACAGCACTGGGAAGAATGATGGAGGGCCCCGAAGGCTGGCGAAACAACGCAGACTGCACGGGTAAGGCAGAAGGGAATGTAGTTCCAGGAGAAGGTAGGAGAGTGAACTGTGCAGAAGGAAGGTGGGTCCAATCTGACTTAAGATCGCCTGTTGGAGAAAGAAGACAAAAGCTGCACGACTAAACAGAAACGTCAGGAAATTAGAGGCACACCCCAGAAGAGGGGACACACAGGCACACAGACACACACACACACACACACACACACACAGACACACACACACACAGAGACACACACACACACACACAGTGCCTAGGATGCATTGTACGCTCAGTAAATGCAGCATATTGGATCTTTCATAGTTGTTCTCAATGTCTGAAGAGAAAAGTGAACAAGCAGGAAGTGATAAACTTTAGCATGGTCCCTGCCTGCTGGGGCTTTCTTTGGGACTATTATTCTAGATACCTGATTATGACAGTTCTTGGTCTACTGAATTTGTACCTATGTTTGACTTAAAAGGTCCCTTTAGACCTGGGTCATGAGGCGGCTTTAGGCTCCCTGACACATAGTTCAAGTGCTGGGCTCATCCCATAAAGATGTTTTCTCTGTCCTTACTTCTGTGACTGGATGATGAGGTGCTGCTCCTATATAGAATACTAACCTCCACTGAAGAACACTGAAGAACTCCACTGAATAGTAAAGTTTAATTCCACTGGTAGGCTTTAATAGTTTGCCACATGCCAGGCATGTGGAAAAGCGTGTTCCAACATTTACATAGCTTAAAAATCCCCTCCTCCACTCTCTCACCCCTGCCGCCATGTCAGGCTCCATGTAAAAATGTCTGGAACATTTAGAACAGCAGTACTCAGGCTACAAAAAGATCAGGTGTTCTGTGAAGCCCATGGAGGGGAATGTGCTCATGTGCATCTACATTTTTGGGCTATACTAGCCCTAGGCTACATCTCACTAGGTCCCCCTTCCACTTTCAATATCTAGGTGATTAATTTATGTTTACCCTAGTGCCATTTTAACGACCCACCAGTGGCTTGGTGATACCTTAAAATCAAACCTATCGTCAGTCCTTCAGCAAGAAGCATGCCTACTTAACCATGGAACAATAAAAAGATAGCTGCCAGAAGTAGGGACACATGCTTTTAATCCCAGCACTTGGAGGCAGAGAGGCAGAAATATATATGAATGAGTTTGAGGCTAGCCTGGTCTATATAGTGAATTTGAGGCCAATAAAAGATACAAAGGGAGACCCTGTTTCAAAATGAAACACTAACAAAAACCAGCCAATGAATAGAGTCCTGTGTCAGATATTTTGTAGTCAAGTGAGAGATGAGAAAATATTTGTTACTCTTAAGAACCTTGGAATCACGGTTAAGGACTACAGAAGGCATGAAGCTATAAGCACAAGTTGCATCGGACCAAACTGCTTATCTCACACCTGGGAAATTGCAGGAGTTTCTAGAGAGGGGCTGGAAATAAGGATAGAAATGATGATGGAACTGAGGTCCTGGGAGGCAGCAGATCATCCTCAGCTAGAGCCAGTGACAGAAAGCATAGCACATCTGAGGGTATGGGGCAATGGAGAACAGAGTCAGTTCTGTGGGTATGTTGGCAGCATTAGGCTTATGAGTCTGAGAAGGGTTTGGGGGCAGAGGTCAAGTCAGAGTTGGAGACTGGTACAAAAATGAGAGGCAAGGGCAATGGGTTTGAGTGACAAACAGGCAAAAGGTCAAGGTTCAGGTTAGAGGAAGGAATGATGAAGGAAAGGAGAGGCAAGGGATGCACTCAGATGTTCTGGCCTGTTTCTTCTAACCTGGAGCTTATGGAAGACAGACTAACAAACTGTTAAGAACAGCATGAGTTCTCACTAAAGGATTTTGTGTTTTGAAAATGATTTGCATTTGCCAGTAACGTATGAAAAACACAAAAAGATAGGGGGACCCTCTTGGAGGCCTATCTTCTAAACACCATAGACACTTGACAGTTCTGTAGGAATAGGGCTTCTCCTGTAGGGATACTGAGGGATGTGTGTGACCATGATGCCCCACCTGTATACAGGCTTTCTCACACAGTTTTGGCCATCCTAGTGCATTATCTGTTATACCTCCTTCTTCACCCAGCACATTAGCACTAAAAGGGAAGTATTATGCTTACTGACCCCTGTGGCTGGACATCATGTTGTCCAACAGATCTCAAAAATCAAAGGAAATTACTTTAAAGAAAAAAACCTCATGCCAATACTTCAGGGGAAGGCAAGGAGGCATTTGGCATCTCTTACTGGTTCCTAGCTTGTAACTTTACGAATTTGCTTGCTGTCAACTGAACTGGGCATGGAACCACTTACAGCTGGTGGTTTGTGGATAACAGGGTAGCATTTTAGCATTTAAGTGGATCTTGGGTTTCAGTACCTCTCAAATGTTGTTTACTCAAAAATCTCAATATTATTATTGGTTAGGAATAGAAGGGAATTAAAATTACATCTCACAGTACCCACCAGAACCATGTCTCTGTTAACCATACTTATGTGACTTTAGAGAAACAAAATCAAGTCGTAAAGTTTAAGGTAAAAACTGGGTAAAAAGAAAGATTCTGATTTTAAACAAATATTTATCTGTCTGTCCACCTATTTACACGTGTCTTAAAAATATTTCTTAGTAGGGAAAGCTTAGTGACAGATTAAAGAGACACAAAATGAGAGATGGAAGTAGAGGACAGTTGTGTCAAAGGCCTTGCCCCAGTGCGTAGTCACCCTTACTGTGTCTAAGGAAGGTGCTGGAAAGATGTGGCCATATGCTTTTTTTCTCCTAGGGAAGCCCTTGCACAGGCTTGCTGTAATATGGTGGGAACATATCTTTCTGGTTTCCTGCTCTTGCTGTCTGTACTTTTCCTGAAAGACATATGCCATCAGTATTCAAATATGGAACTTTGAACATATACTTATATGGAAAATAATGTATACTAAGTACAGGTAAAATGTCTTTGTCCTTATTTTAGATATGTTATTTAAAAAGATTTTCATTGGAAGTACTGTGGTACTAATATCATTAAAATAAGCGTCCTAGAAGAAAAAGGTTTTCAAGTTCTAAATTTGTTCTTGTAATAGACTCCCCTTACTGGCCACATTTATTTATTCACCATTTTTAGAAATGCATGTGAAAAAAAATGGTATCTTTATGTATCTCAAAGCTAGGGAGAGAAACAGCGAGGAGTCTTTAACTTTTCTGACACTTGAGGTATCACCCTCTTGAAGGCAGCATTCCCTTCAAGCAGTGAAGCGTGTTTAGAGAAACTAAAGGGCATATGAGGGTGAAGGGAGGAATGGTGCAGTGGGCTTGCAATCAGAATCCTCCTGGGGCCCTGTCAACCCTGGAATAGACTCATAGATGAACACGCCACATGAGTGGGTCTGAGTCTCCTCTGCACACAGATAAACAAGTCACTGCCATCAAAGAGGATATTAACAACAGTTGAGCTGAAGGGAGCACCTGAGAAGAGGCCATAATATCAGGTCACAGCGGGGTAGTGATTTAGAATGTGGGAAAGTGTGTTTGGGCTTTCTTCAAACTGTGTCTACTGTAGCCTCACCAGATGACTATTCCTTTTATTTTGTTTTGGTTCTTGGCACTGCAAGGGATCAGGGAGCCCAGGGCTGTAAGCATGCTGGGCAAGTGCTCTATCACTGAACCCTACATTATCCCCAGGCCTAGAATATTCTTTTACATTGAAAGCTCTGGATCTATGCTAGAAATCCCTAGGGCACCTTAAAGAAAGACACTGGCAATGAGTGGACCTTAATCACACCTCTTAGGCACTGGAAACTCAGAGGACCAGTGTGTGTGGTGGCCACATGATCATATTCTATGTTCCACAGATCGGTTTGTCTCTATTTAAATTTTCTTACACTTAAAAAAATTTACATTTTATTCACTTATTTATTTATTTGAGTGTACACGCACACACACACACACACATATACACATGTGCACCCCCCCACACACACACCATGGCCCCCATATGGAGGTCAGAAGTTGTTGGGCTTGGTGGCAATCACTTTATCTGTGAACCATCTCACTGGCCCTGGGCTTTCCTCTCAAAGTAACTCAGAAGTAGCTCTGCTCAGTAAGAGAATGTGTCAGTCACACACAGAAAAGACAAAGAGCCATTGTTGGACCTTGACACTTGCCATCTCAGAAAATTCTTCAGAGGCTCTAGGCTTGGAGCCTGTGCTTCTGGCAGAAAGCACATGGCCAGCTGGGATCTCCAGCTCCACAGGCAGTCATGACAAGTTAGGTCTGAAGATGATTTGCAGTTTCAGTCTTTAAAGAAGTAGGAAAGCAGCACCTGTCTCCTTAGTGCTATGAGGTCCTAGCCATAAGAGTGAGAAAGGGGTGGTGGCAGGGAGAGAGTATTCCTGAAGGCCTAAAGGGTAGAAGAAGAACAAAGATTTAAGATAGCCCAAATAACATGGTCCTGGAAAAAGGGGACAGGGGCGGAAGGGGGGATGGAGAAGGAGAGCTAGGCAAATGACTGTGTCACACAGTACATCCCTGAGGAAGTTCTTTGCCTTTGTTGGGCCAGTTTCCTCATCTGAAATGAAGACAGTAAAGGCCATGCTCCTAGGTCAGAGATAGGAAATCATGGGGAGGCTCGATGCTGCAGGAGGTGGGAGAATGAAGCCATGCCCTCAAACCATGGCACAAGCCACCAGCTCTACAAGGGTCTTTACTGCCTGTTCTCAGGAGCCAGGGAGACAGTTTCATTTAACTCTTATTTTTAGCTGATCATCCCAGAAGTGACAAATGACATGGCCGAGGCCTTGGCCTCTCTATTTTCTAAAGCAAGAACTTGATTTTCTGGAATGAACACAGTTAGTGAGTTCACATGAGACAGGAAAAGGAGAGGAGATGACCATGAAAAAAACAAAACAAAAGAAAACAAAAGGCTCTGAATAGGATTTAGAGTTGGAATTGAGAGGTTTCCAAGAGGTTTCAAAATAGGAGGTTGAGGGGCTTGAGAGATGGCTTAGAGATTAAGAGGACTTGCAGAGCCCAAATTTGATCCCCAATAACCCCACACCAAAATGCTGTTTTAAAGAAAGTAAATTCCAAATTGTTTAATTTTACCAATAAAGACTCAGGAGCCAGGTGCTGGGGTGAAAACTTGGTAGCTCATAGAGGCAGAGAAAGCACCCAGCCGACCTTCCTACTCAGCTCATGTCTCAGAGGAAAAAGCCCAAAAAGCTCACTAGCTCAGCTGATATCCCAGGAGGAAAAACAAAACAAAAACAAAAACAAAAACAAAACAAAGCAAAACAAAAAACAACTAAAAGCAAAAGAGCTTGCTAGCTCAAAGCTCAAAAGCCCTGTTTTATCCATGCTGTCTTAAATATCCTTCAACTGAAAGTCCCTCCTACTCTTTAATCCCTGTCAGCTGGTTTGTTGCTCTGGCTCTTGACCTAGGGTTAACTTTATTACGCCCTGTGCCTTATCTCTTGGATTAAAGGCGTGTGCTAGGGCTGGTTGAACCAAACCATAGCCACTTGCTTACAATAAACAGAAAGTCCGTGGATTAAAGATGTATGTTAGTGCTGAACCACACTAAACAAGATACAGTTTTACAGTTCACAATCTTGGGGTACACAATGGGATCAAAGATCATGTGACAACATGGTAGCTCACAACAACTGCAGCTTTAGTTCTAGGGGATCTGATACCTGCTTCTGAACTCCATGGGCACTAGGCATGCACTCATATGGTGCAAAGACACATACACAGGCAAAACATTCATATATACAGAATAAAATAATACATCTTTAAAAAGTATATCAAATAGGCACTTGAGATTTGGGGAGAGAGAGATGGCCTCCTCTCTCTGGCTGCAACTCTGTCTGGCTCAGCTGAGGTGAAGCCTAAGAACTGAAAGTTAGCATGCCTTGTGCAAGTCAGCACCTCATGCAGCAGCTCTGGCTTAGTTGAACATTCATTTCTGGATTGGTCGATAAAAATGGCACCCATATATAAAAAGATTGCAATAAACACCAAACCAAACAAGTACATGTCATACAAATGATTCCAGGTCTCAAAAATTACTCTTCCTCTGCCTGAGTCTCTGAAGCGAGGGCTCCTGTTAAGGCTGGATATACCCCAAGAATCACGGCTTGTCAAGGATCTTTAGGAGGGCTGCTCATCTGCACCCTGCTTGTCACCTTGCCTTTGTCTCAGAATGTACAGCTAGCTTCTAGTCTTCTATCTACTGGATGGGAGGAGCCCAAGCACATTATCACCACAGGCCGGCCAAATGACCTAGTAGGTCTACTTAATGGCTTGCTAAACAGTCCATTGGCCTCACAGATGATGCCTCAATAAATAGCCAGCTGATTCCTGATTTTCTTTTCTATGCATATCTATGGAACACATTTAGACTTAGACGCCTATTGGCCACCTGTTCTTCACCTGCTGTGGTATAAATCTGGCCTGTGTGTCAGTCTAATAGTGCTTCAGGCTATCAGAGGATTATGTGGGGCCACTGCATGTATCTTTACCACAGAGTGCCCTACACAAATGTGCAAAACATGCTAGTTCCCCGAGTTCCTCCTTAGCTGCAATGCCCTTGGACTGAGTGGGTCTGGGGAGGAGAACCAAGACTGCTTGTGAACATCTATGATGAGACCATCAGTTTAAAGTCGAAAGTGATTTAGTAACAGGAAGAGAGGTCCAATATGCAAGCTCTATTGGGTGGGGCTTTCTGTTCCATCAGGAGGAGACAACATCAAGCTTTTCTATTGCAGTTATATGATCCTGTAGAAAGTTTAACTACAAACTTGAAAAGGGCTGGCCACAGACCAGAGGTGATACACGGATAAGTTAGATCAGCAAAGAGATATACTAACAAACATGGCAGCCAATGAAAGGGTATTCTAAGACAAAGATAAGTAAAAACCTTGGGCCTGAAGAAGAGAGGGGCCAGGTATAGCTCTGCAGTTGCATTTTCTAAGCATGGGGGACTAAAAGGAATGCAAAACCCCTACTGTTAGATACACAAGGCTGAATTGTGAGCACATCCTCCAGACAGAATACTTTTTAAATCATATATTTAATGAAGTTAATGTAACTGAAAGGGTCAGGGACAACCAACCCATCTCCATTGCTCTGAATGCAGATCAAGGGCATGATGCTCAGACTTTTGTGATCTTGGGTTGCCAAAGTTACTGCCTTACTGGTGCGAGTACAAATCCTGGCAAAGTGTGCTCTTAGCAGCTTGCAGCCTGAGTCTGAGAGACCACCTTAAGAATCATGAGCCAAGGTGGTGACCCTTTACAAAATAAGACAGTAACTCTACTTAATTTGGTAGTGTTGCCCGAGGAGAAATGGGTCTGGGTAATTTTCTAAGAACTCATGGAAAACACTGAGACTATATTTATAACGGTTAAGTCACAATGAAACACTCTGGTGGGAAATAAAAGAGAAACCCATCTTGCCCTGTTCACACTGAACTTGCTATGCATGTGGCTGGAAGTGTTGGAGTGCCCCTTAGTCTTCGTCACACATAGTAAGTTAGGTATGGGCTGTAGATCCACCTTGTTATCTCTACACTATCAGTCTATCTGCCTCCCAGGCACCAAGCTACTTGTTACTCCCCTTCTTGCATTGGAAGTGACTTGGCAAACTTCCGGAGGGCCATCTTTTCAGCCAGCTTCAGAGAAGTGTAGACTCAAGTCTCTGTTGGTTGCATGGGATGAGCTATGGAAAGGGGCCTTTTCTGACATGGAAAATGCCACTGTGAGCATTTGTGGATGACAAGACATGCTGGCTATCTGATGCTTGCTTTGCTGCACAGTCAACAGAACACACCCTGCAAACCTTGTATAAGTCCACCCCTGAGCTTTAGCTAATGCCTGACACATCTTCCCTATTTATGACTCCATGACAGTGACATACTCTTTAACCCTCTCTAACACTTGGAAACAGACTTAAGGATCAAGAGAGAAAACGAGATGAGAGATCTGAAGCTTTCTGACAGATAGAGATGATGGGTAATTTAGGCAGATTAATCCAGACTCCTTTGATGAGTTCTCTTAGATAGAAATTACATCAGTGCAAAACACATTTTATAAACACCAGTTTAACCCCCTTCTGGCTTTGTGAAGTTTAGAATGATCATTCTGAACCTGGATGCTGGAGAAACTGAGCTGATGTATAAAGCTGAAGATACAGATAACCAAACACAGAACTTTGCAATGCTGCCGTCCATCTCAGTCCCTAATTATTTTGACCAAAGTATTTTTCATTGTTTATTTCAGATGAATAAACCAACATTATTTCCATCGTCCACATAAATAAGTAAATAAATAAAACACAATCTTAACATACTTTCCTAGCAAAGTTGGGGTGCAAACTGTTACTCAAACAGATAGAATATGCATAACAAGTGATGATTATCATCAACTCATGTTGGCCCCAAAGGGGTTCAAAAATAAAATTAATTTGGCTGATAAAAATATAAAGATGGAGAAAGGAAAGAAAGAAGAGTTGAGTTCTTTCAGAAAAATAGCCACACACACACACACACACACAGAGAGAGAGAGAGAGAGAGAGAGAGAGAGAGAGAGAGAGAGAGAGAGAGAGAGAGAGAGAGAGAGAGAGAGACAGAGACAGAGACAGAGAGAGACAGAGACAGAGACAGAGACAGAGGCAGAAAAGGAAAAGAGACTACGTGTAGTAAGCAAAAATTTTTGTTGGGCTTAGATTTCAACAGAGGTTGGTAGCTGAGCAATAGAAATATTATTTAGTTGGAGGAGGGGCAAAAAGAAAGTAATATGAATCAGAAAGTCTCACAAATGTTCAACATTGAATCGGGACACAGAGAAGATATGTTTTTTAAAAAGCTGTTTGAAAACTACACCATTGAATTTATGCTTCTCCAAAAACATAACTCTGTAAGCATCGACTATACAGAGCCAGCCACTGACATGAGATTGAGCAGCTGGAAGAACCACGGTAGACTCAATGTGAGCACTCTCAATGGATAAGCAACTAACTCTATGTTATATTTTGCAGACAAACCTGAATAATAGGGCAGGCATTAGTCTTTTCCCATGAGTTAAATGAAATCAGGATTGGAAACGCCCCTTGGCTGCTGCTCTCTGTATGGGCTGGAATGGCCTAGTTATCCTGTGGATTCCTATGTTATCTTTTCACCTCCTTTCTGGAATCACTTACTGGTTGCTCAGCACCACATGTGACAACTGGGCACAAACCCTGGTTGCTCTGGGCACCCACCACCCACCCACACTGGGATCCAGGGCTTGTGCTGTTTGTTCAGAGTCTCCTCCCTGTGGCTACCTCCCACTCCCCTCCTCACCAGCTGAATGAGGAGACAATGCATTGGCATAAGCAACCATCCCACTTTTAAGACAAGTAGGAGGTGCTGATTCACCAAGACTGTATTTCATCTCACCAACAGGAAAACAGGGTTGGATAGATGGACTTCTCTATGCCCCATGCTCACATACTAACATGGTATGTAAATCAGATACCTGGTAGCATGGAGCACAAAAAACCAAAAGGAAAATTACTAATTGTTTTGACTCATATCCTCTTCATTCATCTGTTTAGTAGATCCAACAGGGTTATTTCTTCTTACTTTTACTGTTAATTAACATTTTTAGGAAGATACTTTATTTGGATAGGAGTGACCTAAGGTGCCTTTTGTACATATAATGTTATTGATAAAGTACTCTTAATCTTCAAAGACATTGTCAGACTGTTCACAGAGCGTCCTCCTACTGTGGGTGCAGAGGCACCTTGATCTGATGAAATTATTGGGTAGGGCTGGCTTCACTGTTGCTATCACTAGCTCTTTCTATGAAGAGCCAAGAATCAACTCAGCTCTGCTAAGCTTGTGTAAGATGACTGGAAGAAATTAAAGAGAAAAGTGCAATAACTGGATCCAGGAAAACTATCTATAAAGGCCAGAGTTTTAGGATATATGAAAAAAAAATGAAGGCAACATCTGCAAAAATGCTAGAAGGTAAGGGTCACAAAATAAAGAAACTACCAGAGATGAATGATGAATTATAGGGAGAAAGAAAGGAGGATAGAATCAGAATATTTTAAAGATATATATATGCGTGTGTGTGTGTGCGTGTGTGTGTGTGTAAGCTTGGAAAGAAAACACACACACACACACACACACACACACACACACACACACACGCTTGGAAAGAACTTCCACAGTCATTTTACTAAAGAGTTTCAAATAGGAAAGCCAGAATTTTATTCTTATGCTATTTAGAGTTTCATTATAATTTAATATAATGAGTGGCTTTGGTGATGCTGGGCTGGAAACCATGAGAGTGGCTCTCTGTTGATGTGTACACATTCTCTCATCAAGGCTATCAATCCATTCTCTCCCCAAGTGGAAATGACACATCTTACTATGATGGGGCAAGCGCTCCAGCAAGGGATCAGCTGGCTTTGCCTGAGCTTTACCAGGGGTTGACATTTGTGCAGTACCTTAAAGTTAGGAATTCACCAATTTCTACTGAGATCCACTGAGGTCACAGGATTATTTTCATTGCTATGTCACAGGGAGAAAACTAAAGTAAGGGAGATCAGGAGCTTTTTAGAAGATCTACTGAAGTTTGAATATTGGGGAAAAAAGGTGTTGAGACATACATTAGATATTATAATATAAGAAAATAAGGTATATTCAACTTATCACTATATTTTCTTTAAAATATAATCCCAGTAAGGGATTATAGTACTTTATAATGATCTAAAATGAAAACTTATTCAGAAATAAATAACTCTTATCAACTTGTCTCAGAGAAAATTTATGTAGACCCCAAGTTCCACAGACAATGATATTAAGAACACTTTGGTCTCACCTATTTTTAAAGCAAAATAAAAACAACCCAGATTTAAAATGCAAACTGTCTTTCTAAGATCCCTAGGAAACACTTTCTCCTGAAATCATATTTGTTCTCAACAAAATCCCTGTAAGAGAGGGAAACTTCTTATAATGACACTGAAATATATATAAAAAAGAAAATTCAAAGAGTCTTTAGCATGGTTTTCTTGAAAGGACTATTAAGGACTCATGTGTATGATATAAACAGTCCCCTCATGCAACGAAGCTCCTTTTCACTCTGCCTTTGAATTTCTAGAACAGCTGGGAACTGTTTAAGAATCGGTTTCAAACACAAAAGTGTTTAACTAACTTAATGGAACAAGTGAGGAGACGTTCTCTGGGATTTGAACACATCAGGGTCAGATGGCAGTTATCAGAAGACAGGCTGCTGACTTCAGAAGTGGCTATGGCAAGTGCAGCATAAGAAAGTCATATGGCTGGCTTTAAGACTCACCATGAGCTGGAGAGAAGGAAAGAACAGAAGAAGTAAAAATAAGAAAAGAAATATAGAAAGAGAGGAAAGTATAAATGAAAGAAGGCCATATTGGCCAGAGGTGTGGACAGAAGAACTTATTTCAGGCCAGGCAGGAGGTTAGGCAAGGATGGGTGAGGTGATGTGGTGACCAGCCTCCTTTTATATGTTTCCAGGCAGCATGCGTCTAACTGCTGGTATATAATAATGGAACCTCCTGTCCAACTAGAAGCAGCCTTCCTTTCCTTTCCTGACTTACAACTCTCTTTAGATAGAAAATTCACCAAACCTTTCAAATTCTCACTCATTAGGAAATTGGTCCTGGGGCTTTGACCCTCATGAAAGTCTGTTACCATTCCTGTGGTGTGAAAGTGGATATTATGAATCCATCAATGGACAATGAGCCAATGTCAGTGTCCTGACTTCCTCTTCAAAGTGATTTCTGATAGGCGTTCTGAATAACAATAACAATAACAACAACAAACAATACCAACAAAAACAACAACAACTAATTGCCCTAGTAGTGAACTTGCTCATCTTTGCAACAGAAACCTTCCATTGAGCTTCCAGAAAGAATGTGACCCTTCCAACAGTTTGACTTAAGCCTCATTATGGATTTCTTACCTCCCTCTGTAAAACAATGACTGGAGTTCAAGCTAATAGAGTTTAGACATCCTTGACAATTTGTTATAGCAGCAACAGGAAATTAAAACCAGGTTTTGGATTACTGAAAGGGCATCCTTAAGGTATAAGCAACAAACACAGACACATTTTTGGAACACTGATGAGCCATAAGTGAAAAGAATGGTTGTAAGTTAAATACTGAAGTACATGTTGGCTAAGTGTCCCAGATGACTGCTTTTACCTGATAGGGACAATGAGGCTATAGGAGCAGCGGAACAACATGATTTCGGTACTATTTGCAGTAATATACAGCCTAGGCAGAATCAGAACAGCTTAACAGCCTAGCATGCTCCAACCTTTCCCATGATCCTCTTGTTACCCCTAAATCAAGCAGCACAGATCTCAGTACTGAGTGGTCATTGATTGTTTTCTGTACTGTGCTGTCTATGTACAAAACAAGTACTTAAAAGAAAATCTCCTGAGTTGAAGATCAAATTCTAGAATGTGCCTTTTGATAACTACTGACATCCCAAGAGTACATGCTGGCAAGGAAGAAAGTTATTAACAAGTATACTAATGAAAAATATAATACAGAGCATAAGAAGCTATTATCTATACAGCCCTTTTATTTTCAGAACTCTAAAACATTCTCAACCCAACCTCTAGACCAGGTATACAATAGGAGGGCAGCTGCTTACTTCTGGAACTCAGTTTGCCTGAGCTGGGCTACTGTCGCTATCTACCAGAAATCAGAAACCCTTTGGCTTAGCCCTTGAACCTGAACACAGAGAGTGGGAGACAATTTTGTTTGGGCCTATGGATCTGGGATGCAAATGCTTGTGTGTGTGTGTGTGTGTGTGTGTGTGTGTGTGTGTGTGTGTGTGTGTTGTACTGACTGGGTTCTTTTTGAGACAGGTCTCTCTACATAGCCCTGGCTGCCCTGGAACTTTCTAAGAAGACCGACTGGCTTCAAAGTCACAGAGATCTACCTGCCTTGCTTCTTGAGCGCAGGATTAAAGGTGTGCACCACCATGCCTGGCCTAACTCCGAGAATTCTTCAGCTACTATTTCAAGACAACTTTCTTAGACTCCCTTCCTGGACTTCAGATCTGCCTGGATTTGAGACTAACTCCCTGTATATACTCTTTTTTTCCCCCCATATTCCAGAAATGCTTTTTAAGGGAGTTCATCTCATGGCTTCCACTCCTGCCTCTTGCATATCTGGCCCTCATCCTGACCTTCTTCCTTTTGCCCTAGGCCTCCAGCCCAGTCTGCCTCCTTGTTCTTGCCACATGAATATCCCCAAGGCGCCATGAATGTGACAAAGCTACGCTCCCTGCAAGTCAGTCTTCTCCTTGACCTCTTATCTGGGACGCTGCCCACTCCCCCTTCCTCTGGTGCTGGTGACTGCCCAGGCTGCTTCCCTATGTGCTGCTGTTCCATGTGACTTCTAGGCTCACAGCCTTATCTTTGCAATGGCCTGCTTTTCTTACCTCCATTGCTCTGTGTCAGTGAAAGCCTTGTTTATGTTCCCTTCAGCTCTGTAGCCTCTGCTGTTTGCCTTCAGGAGTTACCAATTGGAACTAGTTTCCATGATAGGAACTCAATAACCCCCTTTCCACTGGATCTCTAAGACTTCATTCAATTATATATAACATATTGTATTTTTATATGTTGATATGATACTGAGAAAGTGAAGATAAATCAGAATGGTATTTAAAATAGCTACAGGGGAGATTGAAGAGATGCCTCAATGGCTACTAGTGCTGATTACTCTTCTAGCAGATCAAGTTTTGATTTCCAGCACCCACATGGCAGCTCATAGACACCTAAAACTCTAGTCCCAAGGGACCCAGTGCCGTCTTCTGGCTTCCAAGGGCATTTAGGATACATACACGATTAAAAAATGTCTTTAAAAATCTACCGGATTCCTTCAGGGAACACAAACACCTAGGATATGTTTTATTTCCTGCATTCCACTTGTGTTTAGTCCAGCTAGGCTTTTAGTCTAGCATTCTCACACCAGTGTTCATGAAGCGGGCTCACCAGCTATTTATCCCTGTAGGACACAGCACACAAACTCAATTTTGCTATCAAGAACGATGCTTATCCCAGAACAAAGGTCAATGGAATCACATGTTGAACACTCTTGTCTAGGAGGCAGATCAAAGCTATGCCAAGGAATAATCATTTGTTGATGTTTCATATTGGACCTTTATGGCAAATTAGCCAGATGACACTTCAACTTTGCTTGTAGATGTAACAGCAAATGAAGAAACCAGACACACAAGACAAAGGTTCAAGGAGTTAAGACAAGAGAAAGCATCCAGAACATGAGTTGGGTCGACCCCAGAGGAGATACCTAGGCTACATTTAGTAGACTTAGGATAGTTGGCACTGGAGAACAAACTGTTTCCAAATTGGGCCTGGAGAGATGGCTCAGGAGTTAAGAGCACTGGCTACTCTTCCAGAGGCCCTGACTTCAATTCCCAGCTTCCATATGGCAGCTCCTACCCATCTATAACTGTAATCCCATGGGGTATCATGCCTTCTTTTGGTGTGCAGATGTACATGTAAACAAAACACCCCCACACATAAACAAATGAATATTAAATAAAACTGTCTCCAAAGGAATATGCTATGAAGAAATTACACTTTGTAAAGAATAAGTACGTTAGCCAGGGTGGGTTAGGGTGGTGGTGGTTGCAGTAGTGGAGGTGGCAGCAGTGACACACACTGGTGGCATACACCTTTGATTCTAGCACTCAGGAGGTAGAGGCAGGCAGTTCTCTGAGTTCACGGCCAGCCTGGTTTACAGAGTGAGTTCCAGGACAGCCAGGGCCACACAAAGAAAGCCTGTTTCTAAAAAAAACAACAACAACAAACCAGAAGGAGAAAGAGGAAGAAGAAAGAGAGGAGGAGGAGGAGGAGAGGGAGGAGGAAGAGAAGAAAGAAGAAGAAAAGAAGAGGAGGAGGAGGAGGAAGAGGAGGAGGACGAGGATGGGGAGGAGGAGGAGAAGCAGCAGCAGCAGCAGAAGATTACCTTATTGGAATCATAAGGCAGATAGGATAAGAGAAGAATTATTTCAATACTGTAGACAATTTCAATACTGCAAACAATACCCCTTATAAGTCCTCTATGAATGGAGGGTGTTTTTGTTGTTGTTTTTAAGCTATTTTAGAGGGTAAATGTGGCTTGGTAGAACAGAAAGAACATAGTTGATTTAGAGGAAGGACAGCAGGTTACCAAGAAGAGACTTGATACCCTATGAGCATATGCAGGGGGAGGAAGTCCCCCTCAGTCACAGTCATAGGGGAGGGGAGTAAGGGGAAAATGGGAGGGAGGGAAGAATGGGAGGATACAAGGGATGGGATAACCATTGAGATGTAACAAGAATAAATTAATAAAAAATTTAAAAATTAAAAAAAAAGAAAATGGTGTGTGTGTTTGAATTTCATAATAATTGCTGAAATGAGAAAGATGGTACAACCAATCACCTGGCCATAGATGGACCTCCCATAGGAAACTGCAACACTCTTGGTGATTAACAAGCTATGGCTGGCATATGAAGTGTCCTTCAAACGGCTTTTGTTGCAAGGCTTGGTACTAAACTGGATGATTCAATCATTGAGAGCTTATTGGATCTGGAGGTCTTCAATCTAATCAATTGATAAGTTCACTGATAGATTCACGGCATTATTGGGAGGTGGGGGCTAGTTAGGAGAAGCAGATCACTTGTGACATAACTTGTCCCCACCCTTTCTGCCCTCTCTTCCTTTCCTTTCCTCTCTGCTTGGCAACTGTATAGAGAGCAGCTCTGCTCTAGTTCACCCCTTTGCCACAGCGCTTTGCTTTATCCACCACAAGCCAAGAAACAGCAGAGTAAGCCAGTTATGAACTGAAGCCACAAGACAAAAATAAACCTCCCCTGCTGTCAATTGTTTCTCACAGGTGTTTGTCCCCGCAATGGAGAGGCTGCATAATGTCAGAGCTAGTCTAAGCACGAGCTGAGCTCAGGCTAACTGTTCTCCCTGCAGTAAATAGGTAGATGCAAAAGCACATTTTGGAGATTATTTTTTAGAGGTGAAGTATCAGTATTAGGATTATAAATGAAGAGAATCATTACCTGGATTTTTTTTGAAAAGGGACAGATTCCGGAGGGTTCTCTTTTGATGCAAAGCATAAAAAGTACTGACAAGAAGGATACTAGCTAAGCTTAAAGATAAATCAAAACAAAAATGTAAGTAATAGAATTTATATAGTTGTATAGATAGATTTTTGAGTCCTTAATGATATTTTAAGAAAAATAAACAAGGGGCTGGAGAGAGGGCTCAAAGGTTAAAAACACTGCCTGCTCTTCCAGAGGTCCTGAGTTCAGTTCCCAGCAACCACATGGTGGCTTACAACCATCTGATTCCCTCTTCTGGTCTGCAGGTAGAGAACTGTATATGCATTAATGAATAAATCTTAAAAAAAAAAAAAAAAGAAAGAAAAAATATACAAGAGGCAGGAGAAAAGCTGAAGACACTGTGCTCTGTATACACTTATAATTGCTCTTTCATTAGAGATGAATTGCTCTCAAGGGGGCCAGCTGCCAGGGAATGGCCACAGGCTTCGGCAGGAAAGGTATATGCCCTAAGGGTTTTCGATGCGATTTTATGAAGTATAGAAAACACACAGTGGAATATCTGAGAATCAACTGAAGAGACTGAAATTTAAAGCTCTTTCTAAGTCCAAGGAAGGAAAGGGGCAGGAAAGGGCAATGTGATTAAGGAAGGATAAAAAGATTAGAATGAGGAGCCTAAGAGGGAGGCTTAAAAAAAATAAACAGTGATTTAGAGATATAAACTATTTATAAAATCAAGTAGTGAGAAGCCCAGAGAATAATTCAGAACAGGAAGAATTATGACCGGGCACTACTGACAGTATTCCAACCACCATGGTCATGTATTTGTGAAAGCAGAACATGGCAGGATATTAAAATTGCAAAGGACCTTCCAGAACCAGCAGCCTAAAGTCTTTTACAGGTCCAGCAGTGCAGTGCCGGAAGAGATGTCCTAGCCCATAATCAGGACTCTATGCCTCCTCTGACCTCAGCTCTCACCAGTCAAACCGAGGAACAAAAGCAAGCAGGAGTGGAGGGGCGCATGAGAACTTTAAGGTCACAGGATCAGGACCTGAGTCATGGGCTGACCACCACCAGGACTGGAGCAAGGGATAGCACAGAGGGATCTCATTTCCTGCCCTAAGAGCCAAGTGTGAGAAGGTGGTGAGAACAGCGGTGGAGGGAAGGGGAGATTCAGGACAAAAGGCCAGCAGGGTGAACACAGAGCTTTTTACCCTAGGTACTTAGAGACAGAGTGGAGGACGCTTGAACTGCTACTTACACACGTCCTCTGATGACAGATCGGATTCCTGAGGCCTGGAAAGCGTTACACACCATTATTCTAAACAAGGCTGTGAGATAGAGCAAGCAATTATAGGCCATTTAGCTTAACATCATTTACAGAAAAATATTAGGAAAAGTTTATGGGGGGCAGAGGGGACAGCCCAACAAGCATATGGTAATTTGATTAGGAACAGGCCACATGCTGTCACTGGAGGACCGGTTCAGCCGGCCTCCTGGGCTTCTTTGAAGTAACTGCCTTCTCAGTTCTATGTATTAACCCATGGTCTGCACCCTCCAATACCTATAGTAATTAGACATGAATTTAATGTCTAAATAAAACAAAAATAATAATAACCAAGGACATAAAAACACAATGAAAAGAAAAATGAATGTTGAAGACTAATGATATTGTAAAAGAAAAATGCTAATAAATGTTAGATAGCAGAGTTCAAGCCAAGATTTTTTTCTTTCTTTTCTTTAAGAAAAATACTTGATTTTTGGTCCTTTTCCTGATTTCCTAAAGTTATCTGTAGAAATGAAAGAAAAAAGGAAAAAGAAATGGATTTTAGCTTGTTTCACTGAAAACAAAGCAAGATACTTTTTTTCTTTTTCATGCACTGATATGGTTAAAAATGTGGCACAAGAGGATGAATACTAGGTTAATCTCTCCTTTTGGAATTTTTCATCTTAAACATTTTCGAAGAAAAGGAAGACATCTTTGTGGTTCTGTGTCAGGTTAATATCAATATTCGTATTTCTTTGATATATCTATACCATTGACCAGCTCCTGAACATTAAGAAAAAAAAAAAAAAAAATGAAAGGATGAAAACCAAGAGAGAACAAGCCTTGATATATAAATACATGACTTAATATACACACTTAATATAACTGAAGCCTCGATGACCCTTGCTACATTCTTACAGTTTTTTGATTGTGGCAGTCTCCTTTTCTCACGTCTGGAGTCTAGAGACTGATGACATCTGTACATCTCGTGCATTCTTTGGGGGTAGGTCAGTCTTGTTTACTATTGTATTATCAGGGTCTAGGCATGTGGGGTAAATATTTAGGAAATGAATAAGTAAGAAATGAATGCAGGAATGGTATTAGATATTTATTGTTTGTCAGATACTATAACCAACTGTTTCTATCCTCAAATAATTCTTTGAAAGAAATTCTCTAATTATTCCTATTTTTAACAGTAAAGAAGCAGAGCACTGAGAAATTGAGTAAGTAACTTGCCTAAGGTTACATATACATCTAGTAACTGACAAGTGCTAAATGCGGACCGTCTGGCTGAAAGCCCACATTTAAATACAATATTATTTTCTCCCATAAATCAATACATTGGGGTTGCAGAGATAGTTTTGTAGTTAAGAGTGTAGTTAAGCAAAGAGTGTTTGCTAATCTTCCAAAAGACCTGGGTTTGACTCCTAGCACCCATACGGCAGCTGATAACTGACTATAATTCCTGTCCCAAGGGATTCTTCCTTGTCTTCGGACCTCCACTGGCACCATGTGGTACATATACATTTAGGCAAAACACCCATACATAAAAATAAAAAAATAAAACCAGAAATGAGTGTGTTGTGTAATAAATCTGTATATTCCTGAGTACATATAAGGAAATTATACAGAAGACAGCAATGTTTTATTTTGTTTTGATGTATAGGTCTAGGGATGGAAAAATGGGCCTTGGCACATGTAGACAAGGGCTTTACCACTGAGCTGTCTGTCATCCTGCCCAAGTGTCCTAAGTATCACAGAAGTCAGGTTTCAGTATTGCCATCACCAAATCCTCTGGAACTCAGGGGCAATGGGAAGTGAACAGCTTAATCCCCAGCTTATGCTTTCTGTGGTCTCAAAACTCCTTAGCACCCAGAAGAGCCATAGGCACTTACAGGTGGAATACCAAAAGATGTGGCTTCATTCAGCTCTAATCTCAAGTTGGAGTCTGTGTTCCAGAAGAAAAGCCTTTTATACCCTTCATGTTAACACAGAAGCAAGGTTTAATGCGTTATGGCATTGCAGTCAGTAAGGAGAGTGATCACTGGCACACATGGACCTACTGTGTCCTATATGGCCTCACCAGTGGTCTCAGGCTAATATCCCACATTGTTAAGGAACAGGCCTTCTTAAGACCAGGCCACAGCTAATTTAGAAAAACAATGTAAGACTCTGTTTTTTGTTTGTCTTGCTTTAAGACACCACTGTTCTGATGTATGATATGTATGTGTGTCCTTATTACTTCTTTTTTGTTTTTAAATTTTTCTTTATGTTATTTCTTTGTTGGTCATTCTGGGACCAATTCCTTATAAGAATATAAGAGTATATGCTTTTAAAAAAATCAAATGAATGAATACATTAAAATATTGGTTAATTTTTGAGGGGGTGCAGTAATTGAATGTAGGTTTTTGTGAATGCTAGACGATAACCTATCACTGTGCTGTACCCCCACCCCAGGCTATGCTTTGGCTTTGAGTACCTGTACAGGATGAAGACCTTGGGGGACAGATGGCCAAAGCTGATGAAAACAAACATCCACAAGTTTGCTAACTTGTGAAAAGCATCCCAAGAACCCTAAGAAGAAGCCTCTGGGGCATGCAGGATAGAGGAAGAGTCTGAGAGTCTGTGTTTGGATAGATGAAGCAATGTTCTTCCTTTCCTTCCCAGAGTCTGCTCACTTCGTGCATCTCTGCTCGGTCTAGCTGCCGGCCTATGAGAGACTCAGCGCTTCTCAGGACTCAAAGAAAATGACTTCTATGGCTGACAAAAAGCTTGTTTATAATATAGTCACTTTTCAACTGGAAGAACACTGTCACCCTGGAGGCAACTCCACAGAATGCCTGTCACTTCAGGTTGATCCAAGTTTCAGAGAACTGGCTCAGAGGAATGGGGTTAAAAGTTTAGTTTCACTATGCAAGAAAAGCATGCCCAACTGAACACTAGGGTGAAGTGTGGTGAATGAAGCGAACGAAGCCCAGAGGCTGAAAAAGACGGAATACAGTGCAGGACCTATAATCTGGTAGTAAAGGGAATCTGTGGAGAGAGCCAGCCAAGGGAAAGGGGCAGCAGGCACGCACATGAAACCAGATACCACTCTATGTTCACACAATGCTGGTGTCAACAGAGCTGCAGAACAGGTATGATGATAGCATTTGAATGAACAAAGGATGGGATGGGGGGATGCGGTGGGGGCAGGAAAGGGGGTCGGTGATTCAAGAACAGTCTTGTTAGTCAGAGGGTCCTCTTCCGGTTCTACACATTCTTTTGTTCTGGGTCCTTATCAATCCCACACCTTGCCTAAATTAGAAGGACGGACAAGGCATTCTTTACTGACTTCCTTGCTTTTGAAACTATTTTGTATCAGAGAAAGAGCCACGTTCAAGCTGTTGTAAGAACACAAGATTTTGCTGGCATGGTAAAGTTTCCACTCTGAAGCAAGTGCCTGTATTTGTGAGAAGAGAAATTTGTCCCTAGACATGACTTGTGAAGTGTTTCAGAGAAATGATGCTCTTGCAGCCCTTCCTGGGCAGAAGAACAAGTGTCAGAGGGCTGAGGCTCTAGAGGAGGCCCTTGCTGTGTCAGTGGCAGCATAGCTAGTATCTTCCTCCCTCAGGGACAGGCACATCCTCTCCTAGGCACACCCACTCACCATTAGCTGAGAACAATCACTCTCTTTGTCAAAGCCTGGCCACGCCCTGTCAGGGGACAATGCAGGACTGCACCACCCTACCTCTCCCAAGCCACTGCTCTCTTCCTCTGTAGAGATTTCTTTTTCTATGTAAGAGGCACACAGTGAGCATAGCTTTGGGGTGGGGGATAAAACAACACATTTCAAAAGATGGCAAATGACCACCCATTTCACTTTCAACTGTCACTGGCTTTTCCCAATCTTTGAAGGTTGTATGACACACTAGAATTTGGTTCACAACCTAGAGAAAGCAGATACTGAAGGTGCTGTTCCGTAGCCACTCACTGTACAACACCCTGACCTTTTCTCTCTGAAGACACTGCTTTCCATTATTTTTAGACATTTATTATAAACACCTTTACTTTTGTCATCATAATGAATATGGATCATGTCAAACCAGTAATAGCAAGCTACGCATTTTATATAAACTTAGAAAAGGAAGATATTGTGTGCTAACAGTATACACTATAGACACTAACAGCCTATTTCTCTTTTTAAAAAATTTATTGTGTGTCTGTATATGCACGTTGTCCAATGCATGCCTGTGGAGTGTGGAGGACAACTTTCAGGAGCTGGTTCTCTCCTTCCACCACGTGGATTCTGGGGATCAAATTCAGT